>NW_010433245.1:41732-44776 GCF_000710305.1 Buceros rhinoceros silvestris | reverse complement strand
TTCCCATTCTCCCTTCCTTCCAACTCCACAAGTACCAACTGCTCTCTCATTTGGATACCGCTCATCTGATGCATATCTCACTAAATTCTGAGCATTAATTTTTAAATTCCCTGTTTCTACTGCAGATTTGGAAAAGGGGCTTCTCCATCTAAAAGTCTGTCATATTCTTCCAGTCATTCTTCCAATCACAAGATCATATAAAGAAGTATTGCCTCTGCCGACAAATACTGATCTGATATTCTCCTTGGTATCTGCAGAGATGCAAGTGTATGTGCTTGCATACTCAGCAAGTGCACAAGAAGATCTTGATTTTTGGCCAACACTTCTTCACAATATTGTGTATCACTTTAACTGAATAATCTAACCGGACAAAAAAAATATTTCCAGAAATCCTTAAAAAGAAATTAAAAACGTGTTATATTGAAACAAGAAGCAAGGGTTAACTGTATAAATTCTTTATAGAACAGGAACCTTGAGACTACTTTTTCCCACATAGCAGAGAGTAAGGGGAGCAGGTTACGTTATTTTTTTATTTCTGTAGTTAATAATTTGTAGGAGTCACTTACATGTAGTAGATTTTCGTTAAGTGAATTTAACTGTTGTCCAACACTGTCATGCTATTGTTAATTCATCATTTCATTGGTTGGACTTCAGTTCTCTTAGTCTGGAGGAATGCATTATTCAAATTTAGTTAGTTTAATTACAGTGTTAGAAAATTTTAATCTGATTTTGATAGATTTTGATATTTTATTATTTAGCTATTAAACCCATAAAAAGAACAAGAGCTTTTTGTATGGCTTTATTTCATTCCAAGTTGTCATAAGGATGAGCAAAGCAAGACAACAAAACATGAAGCTAGGCAATACTTTTTCACTCTCTCTTGTTTTGCTTCAAAGCCTCCATACTCCATGGAAAATGGAAAGTTATATACCCAGATAGAGAAATCATATCTGACTAATCAAGAATTAATATTAAATCATCTTATTTACCACCTGGAAAAAACTGAAAAAAAAAAAAAAAACCCTACCTAAAAAAGAAACCCCTAGAACATGCAAATGCCCATGATTGGATTTATCACAATCAGTTCCTTTTGGCTAAGAGTTAAATGTCTAATGGGAGTTGCCATCTAACCTGTATCAGCAGAGGGTTGTAAGAACCCTCATGTAGCATTTTATCTTATACATTGAGAGCTCTGTTATACAGGCAAAGGTCTCTGTTGTAACATGAAGGTCTCCTTGTCTCCATCAGCTCTCAAGAGAGGTCACATAACGAGCTCCAACTAGGCCTTTAACTTTTTTATAGGAGCTGGGCAAGGTGCAGTCGATGCCTAGGATACATAACTCCCTAGGACTTTTAGGCTTTCTACATCATGGAAGTTGGTTTGAAATCTCAGAAAAGCAATCTCTCTCATAAATTTGCAGTATTTCTAGTCTCAAACCCAGATCGAAGTCTTCTTAGATAATGAAATTAAATGCTTATTTCTACTCACTTATAAATTGCAAGGAAAATGCAGGGCACTTTAAAAGCAGTGACAAAGCAGCATGAGAAATCTTAGGGTACCAATTCAGAAGGAAAAAGACCTGACAAAACCAGGAAAAACCTGATCCTTGAGCTGAACTTCTGATTAAGGCGACTGTCACATGCATATGGTGCCAACACTTTCCACTGGAATTTTCCACATTGCAGAAGAGCCAAGGACTACCAATAAATGGAACACAGCTCTTTTTGCCATGGCTGGGCCAGGTCACGATAAGTCTAAGGACTCCTCAGGGTTTCAGTGGGAGTGGGAACCCACCACAATTGCTCTGTTCCCTTGCTCAGGGCTGGAGACTTTCCATGGGTTTTGAAATGAGCCACAAAATGCAAACCTAGCTGCACATCAGGATCCAGCAGAAACTGCAAAACAGAGTAAAAAGTTACCTGGATTTTTCTTTAAACTTCGTGTAAGGACAAACAGGCGGTTTCTTCTGGGCTGCTTCATCTGCAAACCGATTACTAGCCAAATTGTTCTTGATGTTCTATAAATAACTCCTGTTTAGAGGCAGATTCCTTGAAAAAAGTGACTGCATTATTTCTTTCCAAGTAGGAAAATGTCTTCTTAACCACAAATCCTAAGCAGAACTTTTGCTATGTACAAACGTCAACACACTTTTACATCGGTTTGTGAAGGATTAGGGTCACCTATTGATGTCACCGGGGGAAAAAGATCAAATGTACGTTGTTTGAAACCACCGAAACTTCTGTAACACGTAACGAGCAAACAAAACTATGTGCTGCTTACAAGGAACATTAACTGTGTTCTTGTGTTGACAGAAATATAACTAATACATTAATTTACGAGTTGGAATACAAATTCATGGCAACGACGGTTACAGTCAGGAGCAGGAGCAGAGCAGTATCTCGCCATCTGTCAGCTTATGCTGGTGTACACTTTGCATTTCAATGCTGCTCCTGCTTGCCTGCCTGTTCTGTCCCTGCCAGGATGTAGGTAACTTTTCCCGACAAGCAAAAGTGACAATAAAGACTGAGCCACAGTGAGCCATCTTACGAAAGCTCTTCCAGCCACTGAGCTGAGATGCTCAGACCATGGTCTTTCCTTGTTTACCAATCCATTTCTTTCCTGCAGCATGTATCACAGAGCAGCTGCTGCCTTTCTATTCATCCGGAGACCATGAATTGTTTATTTACACATCCTTTCATACATTGAATTGTGTTTAATCTGTCACTGACCCATCCATCTAGGTAGCCGAAGTCTTGCCATCTTTGGATCACAGTAGCAGAAAACACAGAGATGGGCTGTATTTTATTTTTTAATATGGCTTTAAAGTAGTCAGATGACTGAAGATGCAAAATAAATTTTAGGTGCTTGTCAGATAATGCAAACCTTTTGTTCAGCACATAGATCACCAGAAGACCTATAACTTCAACAGCTTTGACAATGCCAATGAGACTTCTATGAAATTCTTGGTAATGTTATTAATTTGGAAAAGATAATCATGGACAGAGAATGTTTAGAAATCCAGGAATATACCTATAGGGAAGAG
>NW_010433245.1:3236-41648 GCF_000710305.1 Buceros rhinoceros silvestris | reverse complement strand
GAAGAGCGGGATTACCTGATAACCACGCACATGTCTTCCCATCCTCCCACCTAATTCCACAAACCACCGGTTCCTCAGCTCTGCCTTTGCAGGGCACGTTATACCCTTAGCTAACAGTCCTAGAGGAGGGTACCCAGGTGGGGTTTGATATCCAGTGAGGCTCTGGACCTGTATACCTCCGGACACATATTATCTTGTGGAGATTCCTCCTCGCGTCCTGTTTCAGGTATCTCTGGAAGGAGGCGTTTGTATAGAAGCAGCTACCTCATCTGATACACCAATACCTTCACAGCTAAAATACAACTGCCTTTAACCTCCACCACTGGGGGCTGTGACCTTCAAATTATCTGAGGATGCAGCACTGAAGAGACAGCATAACACACTGGCTAGGAATTTGATGGTTTAAGAAGCAGGAAAATACTAAGGCAAAAACTAGACAAAAAAATGACATGGCAGTTAAAGGCCTGTGAAGTTTACATTTAGCTTTCCAGCTTTCACTAGACATAGGATTTAAGTTTCCCCTCATTTTCAGTAGCTTTTGTCATGCTAATGCAAGGTATTTTGAAATCAACTTCAGGCTTGCTTGAAATTAAAATTCCAGACACTGGTTTTCTTATTCCTTTCCTGTGCAAAGGCTTTAGAAATTTTGCCACTCAGCAGTCCCTAACAAGTGAAGCAGTTGCAGAAGGCACTGAGACAAGAGTTGAAAAGGGGTTTCTTGCATGTGTGTAGATGAAAACCACTCCTGAGCCAGCCCGGCCTTTATCTCTTCACCTCCTAACCATTGGAATGACAACTCATGCCTCCAGTCCACCTTTTCTCAGGCCACAAATTTGCCAAGCCCTCCTTCCCCTCCTCTACTCACGGCTGAGACCTGAGGCTTTCCCTTCTCCTCCCTACACCTTCCTCCAGAATATGCCCTGCTGCTGCTGCCAAGTGCTGTTTAACCACAATGCACGTGGGAGTCATGGGCTGAGGACGATCCTCAAGCCACCCTGGCTGTTATCTCTGTCCTCTTAGTCTAAGTGGGCTCTGAAGCTTACTCTGTGCCTCCAGAAGAGATGGTGCAGTTTGATGATAGAACCCACAGCCTACGATCATACTGGAGTTTATCAAGCACTAACAGTCAATAAACACAGTAATTCTGAGATTAATTTGCAACCACAGAGTAACATGGGTTCACATGAGTATGTTCTGTGAAACTTATTTAAAGAAAATGGGTTTGTTCAAGGTTCCTTGTAGGCTTGTGCACAGATATAAGGGAGTGCCTTAAAACAGCACCACTGGAGTTAAAATACAAACTACAAACCAGATACAGAAACACACAACAAATAAACACACATGCATGTTCATGTATGCAAAAATAAATAAAACAAAAGAGACATAAATATCTAACCTGTGCAGCTAATTACAATATACATTCTCGCTCTGATGGGTGGTCTGTCAAGTCTTTGGTGAACGGGATGCATGTGTGCAATTGAAGACATAATTTGTCCCTTAGGGTAATAGCTGTTGTATGGAGAGATAATCAGGCAGTGATCTGATTAGACATGTTTCAAACTGGCCATGTCTGTGCCCACTGACTGCTGGAGGAAGAAGGGAGTCTTAATTAGTGAGAATGTTGGGGGTTTTTAAAAATAAAGATTGGAAAATTGAGTGGCTGGCTGAATAAATTGGGAATTAAAATCATGTTGTGTTCTGCTGCTGTCTACTTGTGAATAACCCATGTCATGGGAAAAAGCCCTGTGGAAGAGCTGGCATTTGGACCATGATGATTAAATATAAACCAGAGCAGACTTTTTTTTTGCTTCCCTGTTCCCTTTACTAGCTCCCACGTGATTTCATTCCAAATACTGAGATTATCACAGATGCAGATAAAACTAACAGATTAACATTGTTTTGAGTATCAGGAACCTTCAGGATATGGAACTTGGAAAATTGCCTCTGCCATGTGCCAAAGTTACACGAGAACTGAGTTCCCTTGAGGTTGTAGCACCATCCAAGTTTTGGTGCTTCTTCCTGCTTGGGACTCAGTTCAGAACCAGCACAGTGGCTGTGGGGTTGGATCAGCACCCATGAATGTAAACGCCTTCTTCCCCCCAGGTTCAAGTCCAAAAATAGCTCAGCCTCACCTACAAGGTACCCAAAATGCAGGAAGACAAACAGGACTTTAAAAATTCATAGGAAGAACTGATAAAAGATTTATTAATTTTTGCCTTCTTGTTGCTCCCTACTTCTCTATTACATTTCCTCCCAATTACATTCCAAAAAAGGGCTCTCAAATTCTTTTATTTATAAACTTAACAAAGAAGTTAGAGTTAGAATGTTCCCTTAACAATATTCTAATTAATTTCTTGATCACCTGTGAGTGTCCTGTTCTAGGAGATACTCAGGCTTGACTTGCAGTCTTAGCAGTAAGACCTTCCAACATCGGATATTGATAACTTCAGGGTAAAAACAAAATGCCTTTTCATCTGTTTCAGGACAGTCATTCTATAAGAACGCGTCATTCTTCAGGTAGATCAAAGTTTATTTTAATGCATTTCATAGCAGGTGGGGGTTTAGATATTTGCTGAGTGCAGAAACCAGAAGCCTAGTCCAAGATATAAAGCAGATAAATAGGGCACAGCAGTGTTCTGGGCTATGAGGAACTAACAGTGTTCTCAGTGCCAGTGAAGTTAATTTGGAACAATTCAGTTGGAGCTCACAATCACTCATTATACAGCAAGATAACATCCATTGATTTTGCCAGGAGAGGATGAAAGGTCAGTTTTTCTCAGGATCAGATGTGATGTACAACAGAGAGGGGAAAGTCAACTTAGTTTAAAGAGAAGCTGCCCTTACTGCCCTTAATGTCTCTACAAATGTGTATTTCCTATGCTTTGAAATTCCATAGTTTTGAGAAAGTGTTTGGGTTTTTTTTTCCCCTACTAATATGCTACGATTTAGAATAAGAGAGGGAATAATCTGTCCAGAAATATTACAGGATAGGCTACTCACCCCATTCAGTTTCCAAGTAAGCCATGCCAGAAAGGATTGCCTTGCTTGTAAGACAGTCAATTTGAATAGTTTACAGTAAAATGTTGAGGTAAGTCAGTGCCTTACAGGTTGGCATTTTGTGCAGCTTTGTACTTTTGTGAACAAACCTATACTAAAAGAATTTTAAATTTGTGGAAGAGTTGCTGCCTCTGTGCTGTTATCGAGTTAAGATTTAAGTGCACTTTTATCACTTTCTATGTAAATTTCAGAAAAGGCAAAGTCCCAATTTTGTATTCTTTATATCAGGCAGCACTTATTTCTGCAAGGGGTCCAGTCAAGAATTACCCAGAAAAGAGTGCCATGCATTTTCAAATTTCACCCACACATTCAATAATAGGGCGGACAGACTTATCAACCCTCAGAGAGAAAACTTTCCTGCTCACGTTGCGCTAGGAAAGAGGTTTGTATTCCGTTTCTCACATGACAATTTAAGGACCATATAGAAGAAGTGCAGATCTGGCATACAGGGGAAGACAAAAAGAAGAGGTTCAGAAGCCCACATGAAAAGTTCAAGATCTGCTTTGACTGAGCTGGCAACATTACAGGTCTATTAGCATGTCTTCCAGAAGAACAAGTAGTATTTCTCCACTGCTGCTCAGAGTAGGACCAGCAAGAGTAACCCTTAAAAAAGCAGTTTGGAGTTAGAAAGTTTCTTTAAGACTGGTTAACAGCAGAGCAGCTAACCAAGAACGATGACAAATTCGCTTCTTTGGATTTAAAAAACCCCCGAACAAACAAAAACATCTATTAGGGATTATCTACACATATTTGTAATTCTTTACTGCAGACAAAGGTCCTAAAGCAACTTTTCTGCCCTCCGATGATGCCAGGAAGTGTAGCTGAGGTCTGATTTTTTACATGGTCAGTACTGTCAAGTTGTATGATTTAATATTCATCCCCACACATGATGGAACAGGGGGGCACACTGGCAGGTGGGGGAGCCCCACTCACCTCCTCAGACTTCTGGACACCCATCATCATGGAAGGGGTCGCTGCCTACAGATGGGTTCCTGCATCATTATGGGATGTAGGAGAAGAACATTTGTGGATTGTACACAAGTTATAATAAACCTGCTGAATACTTCAGAATATAGTATCAGACCTAGGACATCAC
The DNA here is from genome assembly GCF_000710305.1 of Buceros rhinoceros silvestris. NCBI lineage: Eukaryota > Metazoa > Chordata > Aves > Bucerotiformes > Bucerotidae > Buceros > Buceros rhinoceros. The sequence goes on along the minus strand of NW_010433245.1, from coordinate 37,495 downwards.
CATCGACAATGGATCCTAACAGCTTGGATTTATTATTCTCCTTGGAATTTGCTAAACATCTCACTTTCTTGCTAGCCCCCGTGATTTTATGTCAGAGGTTCTGCAGTTTAGTGGTTTTATTTGAACCGAGCTACAAGAGGCACACTATTACAGCAGAAGCTCAGGTTTGGTTAAAAATATATCAGGCAAGCTTCTCCCTTCGAGCCTGAAAAGGTAAGAAGCTACAGAATTCAGAAAATAAAGGAAAGTCCTGGGGATATTTATTACCTTCCGAACAGTCAAAATTCTGAAGTCACCCATGAGCTTGGCACACTTGGGACTGGTGAAACTGTATCTGTCTCTTCATTTTAAGTGTCAAACCTATCCTGAGTATCTGGTTGGGTTTTGTTTGTTTGTTTTTGTTTTGGTTTGGTTTTGTTGTTTTATTTTGTTGGGATTTTTTTCCCCTTAATCACCATGAGCTTATAACTTCTGTCCTGCTGAGAGCCCCAAGTGTTATGCAAAAATTTTAGCCAAGATCTATGGTAAAGACATAGGCTTATCATGGACACACATCACAAAGTACTTTGAGTCTGATGTGTTCTAAAGTCTGAATGATAATCTAAAATCCGTTATCTTTTCCCAGCTGAACCACAGAAGCCAAAGGCAAACTGAAGCCGAGTGAATTTCCGCTGTAGCTCACCTAGGGCTGGTGGTCTCTCATGACAGATGTGCTGCATTCCTGCTCTTTTCAGTGCACAGTGTCCCCTTTCAACAAGTTTTCATTCCCCAGAGAAGGAACTGTATTATTTATAACAACTATTGGTGTCAGAATTATACTACTGTCTGGAAGCACCAGGGGAAAGGAAAGGAAGAAGAAAATGTAGCATTTGACAAAAAGAATAAAAGAGTTGAATCTAGCGCTGTGTCAAAGCCTGAATGGAAAGCAAAGACAGACTGCAGGAGCTGCAGCTGACTGCAGGGGCTGCAGCTGTCACTTCATGGCAGCTGCTGGGAGGCACCCAGTGGCTCCAAATATCGTTAAATGTACTTAGACAGAAAGTGAACTCTGTTGAAAGCTGATCCTAAAAGCGAGCAAACTTTAGACCTTCTTATGTATGCCCCACTGGTCCAAATTATATGAATTACATGGGGTAAAGGTTCTTGTAACAATTTTCACTCCTGAGCAAGGCATATGTGCCATTTCAGCATGCTAGAGCAAGGTGTAGCAGGGGCAAGTTCAGTTTTTTTTCCCTCCATTTAGCAGGTAGGGAAAATTGGGGACCATTGTTTAAATTAACTATGTGACATTTCTGAGCTATGAGGTAACTCAGCCCTTCCTTGGTTTCATTATTGTAAAAAATCGCTGGGTTACTGGCTAGCTATTGCTGACATCAGCACAAATCGGTGTGTTTGGCTGTTCTTACCCCCAAGAGCCCTGCGGGGCCTGAACCTTTATGAATAATGTATGTTGTGGCTCTCCTTATGCATCACTGAGAAAAGCCCTACAGGACCCTAAAACTGGAAGGTAATGAACGTGTCACTCACACCTATAAGACTTTCCGATAGCTGAAAGCGTGGTCTGAGCTGCTGAGTTTATGACCCCACAGAGGCACCCCCAGAAGGAGAGAGCCTAGCTCAGCCCTGTCTGCAGCCAGGAAGGCACTTCATCCCCCTAACCCGAACACAGTCAATGTGGAGCTGTGTCCTCATGATGATACTGAGACACAACGCAAAATGCAGCCACCAGGATTGAGTGTCCCTATGTTTGCCCAACAGCGCCATGCACTCCACTACAGAAAGCAGAGGAGCAATCGGTACAGCCAAGGGACACTCAAAGCACTTCAGCACATGATTCCCAAATTTCTTCGGAGAAAATTACCAAGTGCAGGCAAGCCCATTGCGTTTGTGGATGCTTTGCTGGTGTAACCTGGCAATAAGCTCTGTGCTCAGCTGTTGCCGTGATACGTAAACACGGGAGGGTCTCTGCACAGCCAGTTTAAGGCATCGGTTACAAACGGAGCCTAACGGAGGACCTTTGGTGAAGTAGGATGGTTGTGAGAAGGACAGATAACCTGTTCACCAGCCAGCCAGCCAAGTCAAAACCCTGCTCACACTGGCACGTATGCAATTCAGGGTCATTCTCACAGCTACTGCCATCAAGGCTGTCATGCGCACACTAACAAATCACCTCATTTGCACATACACTAATCAATTTGTTACCCTAGGTGCCCTGAGAAAGATCTAAACCCAAATGACATTTAAACTATTTGCTTCTGTTCAGACTGCAGCTCTAAATGTGCCAATTAAAAAGACAGCGGAGCATTAAAAACATGTTGTTTAGCTTGCAGTGAGGGTTTGTTATTAGTTATTAAAGTTTTCCAAACGGCTGCTGGAAATGATTCTGCAACAAAATGCCAGAAGCTTCTTGAAATTACCGTATAAGTCATAGAAGACCAGGACTTCAACATTACACACATATAAATTTTGTACATAAGTCTTTTTGGGTTTCCTTGTATTTCAATTTAGATTCCATTATGCCTTTGTATACATTTTAATGGCTGAATAGATTTTATAACAGCTTTCTCAGACTCATGAGCCGGAGGTTAAATACACAACTTTGTTTCAAACAACCATACTGTAATAGAACATGGAGATGAAAAAGACCTATTAGTTCGCCTGTTCCATTTTCCTGGCCACTACAAAATTGTTCCCTAAAGTGTATTTTGCAATCCTGTGTCCAGACTACTTTTATTTGACCGAAGAGCTGAGTGGCTGACCACTGCTGCTCTTGGGACATTTTACCACAGCTTAATGTACTTCACATTTAGGAATTACTTTTCCAGGCATTCAGACTTGCAAATTTTCTTTTGTTTTTTATAATGTCTCTTTATAACATACCTCCTATAATGAATTGAAAAGTTTACCGAAGTTACACTCTTACTAAATGTGAAAAGCATTTCAAAGTTGATAAACAGCACATTTGGTCCTGTCACAAACTTGCCAAAAATTGTATTTTCCTTTTCAGTGGTTGACCTACATAAAATATAAGAATTTACAGTTTTTGAATGATTATTTTGGCTAAAAAGAGTGTACATAAGTTTTTCATATATATCTGATGGACAGAAACTCCAAAGAAACCCTCAGGCATCTAAAGCAGCATTTAGGGACAATGCGCTCAGGAAAGTCCTAAATGAAGATCCTGAAAGATTCTGGCTCAGCTGCTGTGTAAATCTGAAGCCACAATCTTCAAGGGAAAATCTCTTCCAGGCCTGAAATGACTCTTTCTGCCTGAGAAAATCTTCAAGTATGTCCGTCAATTTAATTTGAGGTCTGAATTTTCTACATAATTGAAGGGGTTTGGATCTAGGGTTTTAGTTCATATTTATCTGTAAAGCTAGAGAAAAGTTTCACACTTTGTCTATGTTTTCAGTAAGGAAGTCTCTGTACTAAACTCTCACCTGTGGTTGCTTCAGGACTGGCACATCAAAAACGGTAGATATGGGCAGGAGTGAGTGGGAACAATCCCTTCCACTGTGGCAAAACTCATTGTGTGATATTCCCCAGCAGAACACATTTTAAGCCATCAGTGCAGGGAAACAGATAAAAATATATATGAAATTGTGTGTGTGTATATATATATACACACATAAATGTGAAAAGCCCAACCTAGCAAAAATAACCCAGATGCCCAGGAAAGTGAAATAAGAAAACTCAAAACGACAGGTGCCGAGACCCCTCCTAACTGCAGGCACTGCTGCCCACCCTGTGTGGACCCTTCCTAATTACAGGTTTCCTTAGTCCCAGACTGAGCACCATGTTTTTCCTCAAGCTTTTACCTTCCAAATGTTCTTGGAAAGCAGCGTCCTGTCAGACTAGAACTGCAAGATTCAGCTAGACTTAAAATTTAGATGCTTTAAAAAGATGGGCATTATGCAGCAGTTCTGCTTTGCAACTCGTACTTCCATTGTTACTTTTAATTTACTCACTTTTCTCCACGTGTCACTCTGATAATACACCCTTGTTACTTTTTCATCCTTTTTACGAATTTGGATCTTACTTTTCCTTCGGTCCATGCCGACTTGTCTGTAACTGATAGTGTAGCAGCACCATGTACAAAGTGGCTTCCTAGCTGTGTTTAATCATGGCAAGTAATTTATCTTAGGTAGGGAAGTTAAAGTATTTTTAACTCATTTGCACCTTTGCAAAGAGATCATTTGCATCTAAAGGATTTATAGAATACTTCCAAGGGGTGCCATTCTACAACAGCATCATTTTTACATTGTTTCTTTGCAAACAGATATCATAACCTACATAATGAAATTGTATTCCTCTGGTGCACCAATTGCACACAAGAATTTTAATTCACGCTGGTGTTCAGCTTGCATTGATTTATTTTTTTCCCCTTCCATTAGAAACAGGATTTAATTATGGGATTTCCACACAGGACCACACCTGAGTGCAGTGGAAGTGTCACAGAAGAAGTGTGGGCAGCTGAATTAGGATAAATACATGCTGCAGAAATCCCGGCCGTGGTGATAGCTTGAAACTGGAGTCTGTTGGTCTCCCCGATACAGAACTGTGTGCTGGGCTGCCCCTGTCCACGCATCAGTCTGGAGTAGACAGTGGGAGAGAGACCTGGATTTGTACGCTACCATCTCCTGAAGCTGGTCTCAAAAAGTTTCAGTACTTCTGATCATACTGTCTTTGATCAGTCAAAGACAGCACCACTATTTTCAGGCTACACTAGCAGACGATGGCTCCTCACCCAAGCTGTGCTGAAGGGAAGTTCAGCATTTCCCGTGCAGATGATTTCTGTGCAAGGAGGGAGCAGCAGTCACTGAGGGTTTGTCCCACGGGGTAGAGCGGAGAACACATTAATCCTAGAGAATTATTTTTCCCTAGCTTGCTGTCTGTCTGAGCCAAACCACAGTGTCCTTAAGAACCAGTAACCTCTGACAGAAAGGAGAAAGGTTACACAGTGAGCCCTCCTTTTTTTATTTTTAATAGACTTAGTCATACTTGGAGAAAACAGATGTCTGGATGTGGTATCGAGTTTTGCATGCCTGGAAGCTTATATGTACTTTAAGCTGCATCTAGCAGTTCCGATAAAAGCTCCCCAGACCTTGCACTGTGTATATCTTTAGACCTTCATGGCTATAGCACTGCCGCTACATCAACAGCGTTACTGTTGTCATTGCCAGGTGACAGTTGAGGTAGCTGGAAAGTAAGTTCCACGTGGATCCCACAAGCGCCATGGAGAATATCCCTGCTCCTAATCGTGTTACATGCGAAACAGCTGAAAAGTGCACGACGTTGTACTAATCTCATGGCTCGCCTGCCACCTTTGGTTACCGAAGGTGCCATTAAAAGTGGATCAGCTGTGCAGGTAGATGAAGCAAGAATTCACAGTGCTAAGCAGATTGGCTCTTTCTGCCTCTCCTGACAGAGCGAGGTGTCTGATGGAGAACGCCCCTGTTGCTCAGTGGCCCTGCATGCATGGTTTCTGGGTACTGTTTGGTGCTGGACGAGCAGGGATGGTGGCACGGCGAGACGTCAGTGGCTGCTGCTCAGCTCTGCTCCCCCTGGTACTGCCTGCCCTGCCCTGCCCTTACCTGGCTAACAGCACTGCAGGGTTTCCTATGGGCTCTCTTGATCCTCCCCCTCCAGTGGGTGAAAAGGTTAAGCAGGGACATGAGTTGTAGCCCCCTTTGATACTACCCTTACCACCTTCTGCAGGTCAATGTGGATGCTGAAAGACTTGTCTTTGTCAGCAAAGGCTTATTTTGAAGATGTCCCTGTCACTGCAAAGCATTGCTTAATTCATCCTTTCAAGAGGGAAAAGTATTTAGAGCAAAGTTGAAATGCAATAAAAAGCTTGCGCAGATGGAAACTGCCTCTTTTTTCAGCTGTCCTCAGCTCAGCTTAACTCTGCCTCGAGGGCTGTCAGCAACTCCCAGAAACATAATGCTGTAACTCAGGGGAAGTCCAAGGGCAGCTGACTTACACAGAAGACAATGTGGGGGATTTTCTTGCTGAAGAAAACATGTCCTCTTTAAAGAGCCCCCATCGGTGCCGGGTGAGGATGCAGATGAAGATCTACCTCACAACCCAACATGCAGGCTCTGGGCAAGGATGTAGAAGATCTGCACTGGCTGTGCCACCCCTGTCTCTCTCAGATCAGGAAGCACCCAGCCCTTGAAACGAAGACTTTGACGTGAGTTTTTTGCAGTTCTTGGGCATCCTGTGTCCACTGCCTTTTGAGCAATCAAAGAACAGTGCCTCTTGTGTTGCTTCCTGGGTATTCTGCAGAGGAAGTGGAAGTCCCCATTGTGACTCAGAAGCTCAGCCGTGGGCTCAGGGAGTGTGGTATTTGCCTCATTTTTGCCTGAAATGCAGGTAGCAAATATTTTTACAGGTTAGTCACTTCTGCCATTTCTTTATATGGGCGAACATACTAAGAAATATTATGGCAGCTCTGCGCCAGGGAAATGTTTTGGCACATGAATTAGCTAGCCCCTGATTTGTCTTCCTTAAGAGGCACTAACATTTTGGGAAGATGCTGCAGCTGAGCATGTGAACTTCAACCTTGACAGCACATGGACAAATACATTAAGTTACTTAATTTCCATTTTTCTCCTCAGTTGCCATCTCAGTGGAACATCATGGCCTATTTCACTTTGATACTGCCCATGGTGAACCCATAACTTCAACAGATTGCCAAAGAACCTCACAGAGTGATTCCAGATTGCCAGGATGAATACCATACCTCCAAATAACACACAGCCAGGAAGCGTGAGGGTTTCTCATTGACTTTCAAAGTGAGGCTTGTATAAGCCCAAATCCTCCCAAAAATCTTGCGTTTGAACATGTCTTGGAGCATGGACCTGCACTCTTGCCCCATTCTCTTTTTTTCCCAACAAAGTTTCCATGAGTTTTTACTAAGAATGGGGCAGAGATGACCTTCTCTGTAGTCTTCCACAGCTATCCAGCCACATTTAGATTTTGACTTTTACGGCTTCTTTATAAGCACTTGAGGTAGGAAAGTAAAGAAACCCAAACAACAAAAACAGAGGCTAATTTAAAATGCAGTATTGCCCAGAAACTAACCAGCAGTCTACATTCATCCTTTCTCAGACAATCAAGTCACTAGCTAATACCACAAGTTTTGCATGTTTAGTACCTATGTTGTCCAGTCAAGAGAATAACTGCAGGCAGCAGAACCTCCTCTTTGTACAGAGCAATGAAGACTCCAGAGGCAAAACATAGCATGAATGCAACGAGATTATTAAAAACAATTTTCTGGATTTCTTCCTTTGTTTCCAAATTCCAAGAAATGCCCCACTCGCTTGTATTCACACATGAATCATTTGGAATTAGCCAATCTGGCTGTTTCTAAGGGAAACGTGCAGATCTAAAATTCATGCACTATGTTAGAGCAGCAAGTGAGTCTTTACGACTGAAAACAGAGGTTTGGTATGGAAACTGCAACTCATTCTTAACTACGCCAGTGTGAGCATGCTGTTCTAATATGGACGGTAAAATGCTATAAAATATCAAGACTGCAAAGTTTACTGCAGCAACTGTGCATTAACAGGCAATAAAGCACACATCATTTACAGCAAATGCAGTCAGTTATGAAGTTCAACACTTACTGCTATTTTATAGTACCTCTAATGAACACAGAACTGTGATTTGCATTCAAATTACGCACGCAAGAAGCAATTCAGGAAGCCGTGGAGTGCTTTCATGAACAAAAAGCGTGATTCTCTGTTGACTGCTGGGTAGAAATTGTACAAAGGGATGAGGCAGAGTTCCTTTGGCAGTACCAGCGAAACATAATACCGCTCTCTGTTAACGGAATGCATTGTACTGCCTTGCATTGATCACAGTTACACCACAGCTGCTGCAGGAACAGCCCATCCTTCTTGAAACGAAAGTCAGTGCAAGTGAATACAGATCTGCAGAGCTGCTACTGAAAGGTACGTCTGCGTCAAGCTGTAGGGAAGGTATCAAACTAGATCTAAGCACACTACGTCGGCTCTTCAGTCTGTGAAGCTCCTTTGCCTTTCCCTGCTTACAAACTTAGAACTACACTTTGCTTCAGCTAGGGGCTAGTGTTACTGCCTGACGTTAGGTCACTGGAAGTATCTGGGTGGTTAAATGCCTTGCGGATGAAGGCATCCCATTCAAGTTCAGCTACGGATGAGACTGTCCTCAGCTCTGAGTCCACCATAGGGTGTCAACCCACTGCCAGTCTCAGAGGAAATAAATGGGGTTTTTCGGACTACATCTGTACCACAGAATCCAGAAATGTTCTTTAGTTCCTGGAATGAGTGCACAACACAGCTGTCTCCTAACCTCACCATGTGTGGAAACTTGAGCACAAACCAGCTTCTGCTGCTTCTCCCCTATTCCCCAGGACACACATGCTATCCTCCACATGAGCGGAGCCTATCAGGAGGCACCCGGCACTCTGAGCAGCTGTCATCTACGTAACTAACAGAAAAATAGCCAACTATAGTGACGGTCTCCAAGTAAAGAACTGCACTTCCTTTTGTGAGATTAAATTCTGCAGTCCATTCACTAGCGGAGCTTACATCTCTTTCCAATGGATCAGGCTCTAAGCGCTCTGTTTACTTGTACTGGATCTAGCTGGGATAGAGTTAATGTTCTTTATAGCAGCACATATGGCTCTGTGTTTTGGATCCGTGACTAAAACAGTGTTGATAAACTACCAATGGTTTGGCTGTTGCTGAACAGTGCTTACACAGCATTAAGGCCTTCTCTGTTTGTCACTTTGCCCCCCTGAGCAATAAGGTTGAGAGTGGGCAGGAATTTGGGAGGGGACACAGCTGAGCCAGCTGACCCAAACTGGCCGAAGGGATATTCCATGCCATTTGATGTCATGGTCAGTAATAAACAAAATAAGGTGTATGGGGGTTGTGTTCCACAGTGGCTATTGCTCAGTGTCCAGCTCACTGTCAGAGACTGGCTGGACACTGGTCTGCTTGCAGGAGGTAGTGGGTGATTGCCTTTGTATCCGTTGTTGGTTTGTTGGTTTTTCTCTTTCCTTCACATTTAAACTGTCCTTATCTTGATCTACATGTTCTCTCACTCTTGCACTTCCTATTCTCTCCCTCATCCCACAGGGTAGGGCAGGCACACAGTCAACGAGCAGCTGTGTAGGTGCTTAGCCTGCTGTCCCGGCTCAACCCACCGCACTACTGTATCCTGCATGTCCGTAAAACCGGTTCTGAACTGATAGGCTGTTTGAGAGCTAGAGCTGATCACTAATGATCCAGTATGAAAAATATTAACAATTTTTTAACAGATTGGACTACTATGTTATACCATCCTTGATTTCATATACATTCTGGAATCCGTTTGTCTTTCATCTGAATAGCATCAGGTGGTGTAAAGCTGTTACGAACAAGCAGCAGGGTGGCATGTAGAAGGCTAGCAAGATTACCTGTACATTGATAGAGCAACTCTACACTTCACCTGTACAAATAACTTGTAGCATGTAACAATGTGATGGAACAGCATTTCCAAAGCACATATATGAAAAGAAGGTACGCCAATATCCGGAGCTGCAATGGATTTAGCATAGACAGAGTACGACCAATGACAATCATCAACACACATGCCTAATACCTTCTTCTCAGTAATCAAACGGCGCAGCATAAACCTGGGAGGTGGTGTTGGAAATAAGGCTTCAGGGATGTGGAAGTGTAACATTATAATATGTAAAGTGAAGTTTCCTCACTGGAGTCGTGTTTGTTTGGGTAGGAAATGGGAAAATTATGTGAGAGAAAGAAAATAGTTTAGAAATAGTGTAGAAAAACAACTTGCCTAAGCTTGACAGGTTTCTGGCCAGATCAGAACTGCTGTTTTTGTCACTGACAAATCTAAAAGCCAGTCAGTGGGTTTGGACTCTGACATATTACTCATGAATATCTGTTAAAGTCTTAACAAGTTACCACCTGTCAGGTAAGATCCTGCAACTGAGCATGTGCACACTGTCCCAGTAGCAAGGTAAAATGCAATTCCTTAATTTCTGTGTAAAAAAGAATATATGAATGGTGTCTGTAAAGTATGCAAAGAATTATTTCAGCGATTCTTATTTTGGTATCAGAATTTAATCCTCTCACCAACTCTTCTGCATCTAGATACTTGTATGTGAGCTTGCTAAAAAGAAAGGGGAGATTAAGGTCTTGTGGAAAGTTGGGTCAGCTGAAACTTGTGTGCACTGAGAAGAAATTGATGAAAATAACCGGGATTCAAGAGGACTAAGTCAATAATAAAAATATGTGCACATAAGCCTCTCCACCTATTTTACTAGAAAGTATAATTGACAGGGCATGGACTAGTGGAGAAAAACACTGGTGAGATTGTTTTTCATTTTGAGATATGAATGCATTTTGTTTGTGCTTCACTCCGATAGCTGTAATGAACTAGGCTCTTTTGGACTTGTTCTAATAGGCACACCCTAATTAAAATTACAAAATTGACTCAAGTGAAGGGGTGAAATAATTGCAAATAATGAATACTTGCCTATTACTTTTTCCCTTTTAGAACTGCCTAACAGACAGCCTGACTGAGCAACTGCAGTCCTGGAAAGAGCTGCCTCTCTTGTTGCTAGAATTAAAATTATTTCCCCTATGATTTCATGTTTTTCCTGCGGAGCACTGAGACATCACACATCATTGTCTGGCTGCAATCTATCATCATTTGCAACAATTTCAACATTTTAAATAAACATTACCAACTGTTCAGTTTCTGGAGTTAGCGATTATATGTAACTAATCCCTGGCTGTTAGTGTGTTTAGACGCCAGCATTGCCAGCTCAGCCACGCACACGACACGTGTGAGGCTACTCAGGGCTCGCTGCTGTCATTCAACCCAGGGCAGCGTGATACAAACTATGACAGCCCTGCTCTTTCCTGGCCAGGCAATGGGCTCAGGTTAAATGCAAAAAATATTGGCAAAGCTATTGAAGAGAGATAAAAATCTCTCTTAGCCTCTGACTCTACTGAGTCAGACTCTACTATACAGCTGTTTGGTTGGAAGGACAGAATTTGATTCACCACTAGGGATTTGACTTCTCAGCCACCCGTGCATGAGGAGCAACTATTTGCTCTTTGCAGTCAGCCTACTGCTCTTAGTTTCTATGACTAGTCTGGAAGCACTTCTAAGGAGCAACATCTATTTTCAGTTTTCTGAGCTCATTAGAAGACCAGCTGAATTTCCAAACCTGGAAAGGAAAAATGACTTTGTAATATAATGCCAAAGAGAACTGCTGCACACATTGAAGCTGTGCAGAAAAGATGGACACAGCCACACTTGCTGGGATCAGTGACACATACCGTTCACAGGATAATACATACTGCTAGGTGTGAGCACTAGTTAAAGCTGTTGTTAGTAACCTAACCTTAATTCAGCTTGATGTAATACAATACAGGTGCAGGACGTGCTGGTTAAAAGAATGGGCACGTGTATAAAACTAATAAGCTGAAGGCGACTTGAATAGGAGGTATCTACTGGTCATAGACCTTCACGTATTTTATGGACTTCTGGTTTTAGTTCCTTCAGGAACCTTTTGGTGTTTGGACCCATGTTAAGAAGGTCATAACGTGACTAACCCAGAGTTAGCACCGGCTGCTGGAATGACTCTTTTGCAGATTTTTCCCCTTTAGAGAAAATGAATGTCTTAAACTAAAAATAGCTGTTTCATTTTTATATGGCTTTTGTTTATTTTTTCCCTTAGAGCTGTAAAACTATTTTTCTCTATAATCACACTTTCAAGAAACTATGTAAGATTAAAGATTTTAAGATGCTTTCTAAATCAGTTTCTTCAGGCACGTACCATTTAACTTCACTACAGCAGTCTCACTTCATGCTATTAAACATTATCTCAAGGTTTTCACTATAATAGGATTTGGCAAGTTGATGCTTAGCATAATAAGTCCCAGTTTGAACTAAACATCAGTATTCAGAATTTTGTTGAAATTTATGAAGCATATCCGCCTTTAAAGAAGGCTTTTAAAGAAAACAGTATAAGCATTTTATGTGCGCATTTTCACCCTCGACGAATCTGAAAACTTCATACAGAGAAAGAAAAACAAGTATGTTCATTATACACAGGTCAGCCTTGGTAAGAGTTGAATTTTGTTCTAATTAGTCTAATTGGTTTCCTTTGAGCTAGGTTTGTAGGGCTGTTACAATAAGGTCAGGGTATATTCCATGCTGGAGATCTTCAGCAACAGCAGCATTGAGCAAACTCACGCCTTTCCCTGTTTTGTAAAAAATAGCAACTCTTGCCTCCATGTGTAATGGTTGGCCCGTTATTACTCTGCAAGGAAACTGTAATATTTTAATGGAGTCTGGAAGTGGTCGTGAAGTCTCCTGTGTTTTTCAACATCCTGAAATATGTCTCAGCATATTTCACTAGCATACGGCATTGTCATTTTCTAACAGGTGAAGAACAAGAAGCAAGGGAAGGAGACGTACCTTCCAGCTACACACACTGTCGTAACAACACCTAAAATTAGAATGAGAAGCACTAATTGCCTTGAGACCAGCCTCCTTTACTAACGCTTCATTTGCTGCAGGATCACAGAACCCCTACCTCCCCAAAATCCAGGTATCCATCGTAAAATGCCATTTAAAATCTTGTTACCTGCTAGGCAAGATTAGAGCTGTAACTTCGGTGTAAGCGGAAATTGCACCAAGGTACTCTGTGCAATTTTTTCCTGCATGCCAGTAAGTGCCTTGTGTTGATTTTTTTTCCTAAATGCAGACGCACGTTTAATATTTATAGTTAATTATAAAAAGCTTTTTTTTTTTATCACCAGGAAAGACTGACTCAGGCCAATTGATCAAAACCATCATTTTAACCAGAGTTTGCCTCTTCAGCATAGTCCCTAAAATATATTTATTTGCCATCTAGTGTAACCTTAATGGCATATTCAATTTTTTTGTTATGAGTAAAATGGTATATTGTCTTCAGAGATATATATATTTGAGACAGTGTATAAGATGGCATACATTTTTGGAAGCTTGATTTTTCTACTGATATTTTAGAGACTGAAGAATAGCACGTTCCTTGTTCCAGATCCTATTTAAGAGTTGTCTCAGGCTGTATTAGGCAGAAAATTGCAACTGAACTGAAAACAACCAAGACTAAATTGTTGCATTTTGTAAAAATTAATTTTGATTTTATTTCCTGGCATACCCATCACATGTGAAAACTTGTTTAGAATATCATATAAATCTGTTCTTCAATAACAGTTATCTGAACTAACAGAATTAATAAGTTTTAGCCAAAGTCATCCTTGGCCAATATTTGGAGATAGATGCTTACATATGGATATATACATTCATGTAGTCATACTAGGCAGCTAACTGTATATTTGGACATCTAAACAGTTTTAAAATATAACCCTATGACCTTTCAATCTTTATACGAGAACTTCACAACTTTTCTACCTTCTTTTTTCCCCCACAAGAAAAAAACAACTGAATTTTTCAGTTACTGCTTAGTCTTTTTACTTCAAAGGAACAGCTTTAAAAGAATGAAATACTTTCATTATAGACTGAAAGTACATGCAAATAAACAAAAATCTTCCCTTCATAGTGCAAACATTATACCAAGCTTTGAAAAAAATTAATCCTAGCAGTGCAAAACACTAAAAATTTGTTAAAGGTTCGCTTGATCCTTAAAAACTATTTCCCACTTCTTCGCAAAAATAGAAGTAGGAACACTCTTGAATTCATTAAATTTTGAGATTGCTATAATACAGCATTAAAAAAACCCCAAATACAACTATTCAGCTTAGTAAGAACACATAAGCCTTAGTATAGCTTATCTCCAAGTTTAATTTTAGAGAGCTGTAGTTCCGCAAACTGTATTAAATAAGGAGATGGCTTTTTTTCTTATTAACCAAGGACACATGAAAACTTCAACGGAAAAATTCTGGTATTGTCCTAGAAATTTGACCTTCCCTTTTAAGAACGGGATTAAAAATACATATTTTCCTCAAATTACTGAATTTAGAAACACATTTCTCAGAGTAAATACAAGTTGAAGTGATAACTTGATTTCAGAATATCACTCAGCCTAGATATTGCTTATTGCGTTGTCGGCCATGTGTGAGCAAGAGGGGGAGCAACACAAATGGATCGACCAACCATCTGCTCTGTGATTTAATACTTAAACGACTGTGAAGTGTTGAACTCATCTCTTAGCAGGAAGGTTTTAACATTCCCCTGAACTGACAGATGACTTCAACTGCCATTGAGAAAAATGGTGCCATTCTTCTGTATTTCATTCCTAGAGCTCTTACAGAACCATGTGTAGGACCGACATTCTTTGGCTATGTTAGCTGGATTTACTATCCACATAAAGTACAAAACTAATATATTACATCTTAGTTAAACAAGGCCATTTATTGTTTTTACTATATAAATAAATGATTTAGCACTTTCTCAGACCATCAAGCAAGTAGAAGCAAGTAGGTAATGCAAAATTGAATTTCTAAGGGGGTTTTTGTTTGTTTGATTGTTTTTTCTTGAAGACAAACAGGGTAGTGTGTTCAGATAAAATTTAGAGCGCAGAGAAAAATCTTGACAAAACCCTCTTACTGGTTAAATAAGTTATCTTTTATTAATAGAATTCAGGAGAACATTTCTCTCATAGGTCTGTCATTTAATTATATTAATATATTTCTCTTTCATTTTGCATAGTTTCTTTTCTCACATTTTTCACCACAGATCCTCAATACTTTCAGTTTGTTGTATCATTACATATAATTTGTTATAGATATTCTCATCTTCCAAAAAGTACTTGTCATTTTGCTTGTTTGGTGATTAGGTTGCTGCTAGTTTGATGAAGAGGAAGGAGCTCCTATGCATTGCTGTGTCAGAAGACAAACCAAAAGATATACACCTTTATTCTGATGAATAAATACAAAAATATTTTTGGCAGTTCATGCAGAATACCTTACAGAACCAATGCCCAGTCCCCTCATAGGACAGCCTTTCCTATTATTCTCCATTGTGCCAGAAAAATTTAGCTACTGGCCACAATCACGTCTCTCCAATTCTCTTTAACCCACAGAGAGACTACTAGCCCCACCAGAAGCCAACTCTGAAAAAACATAAGATCTACTCCTGTAATAGCCTTCCCTTGAGTGGAACTAGATGACCTCTAACAGTCCCTTCCAACTATTTTTGGAAGACATGGACCTGTTAGATTGGGTCCAGGGAAGGGCCATGAAGATGATCAGAGGAATGGAATACCTCTCCTATGAAGAAAGGCTGTTGGAGACAGTTGGAGCTGTTCAAACTGGAGAAGAGAAGGCTTGGGGAAGACCTTATTGCGCCTTTCAATAGTTAAAGGGGTCTCACAAGAAAGACAGAAAAGCCAAACTTTTTAATTGGGCCTCTAACATTAGGACACGGGGTGACGGTTTTAAACTAAAACAGGGTAGATTCGGACTAGATATAAGGAATGAATTTTTTACAATGAGGATGGTGAAACACTGGCACAGGTTGTCCAGACAGGTAGTAGATGACCCATCCCTGGAAACATTCAAGGCCAGGTTGGACAGGGCTCTGGGCAAACTGAGTTGAAGATGTTCCTGCTCACTGCAGTGTGTGTGTGTGTGGCCTAGTTGATTTTAATGGTCCCTTCCAATCCAAACCATTCTATGATTGTATATTTTTTTATTATATGTATTATATGTATAAGGAGATTCAGTAGCATTGAGAGATGTGCTCAAGTGCTCTACGCTGGACCATTATTGAGAGGGTTGTAATGGAGCTATTTATTTAGCTAGCTAAAAGTGGTAGAAAGTTATTCACAAGTGTTAATTCGAGGGAACTTAACATTAGGAAGAAAATCAAGACTGTTCCTTGACTGTGTGGTCAATAGCAGGGCCCTGTCCTCAACAAATGACAGCCCATTTAAAATGCACTCTAGTTTTTCAAGTTAGTCTCCTACAATGTGTTTTTCATCTATAAACTGGTATGTCATTGTTATTCACAATAGGAATAAGACAACATGTAATAGACAGGTGTAAATTAAGTATCAGCATAGATAGAGCAGGTAATGTAGTTATGCAGGTAATTCAAAACTGAAAATTGAAAGCCACAGAGGCGACTACTCAAATCCAGAATGCTGTGTAAGTGTACACAGGCTGAGAAAACAAAAACATTTTGTCTTTATAATTTTGCTTCCGTTCTTTTGTAGCAAAGTATTAAAATCTTAGGCAGAAGCAGAAGCCAAGTATGTGTAGCTCTGCCAGATGTAAAATACAAGGGATGCTAATTTTTCATACAAATTTATCCCATCAACACAAGACTTACGGACATAAAACCGTAAAACAATGTCAGAGGCAAATCACTTTGCCTGTGCTTGGTATGAGCTTATCCATGAGTGATTCTTTTGTACTATAATTGTCCAGCTTTCAAAACTTCCAAGAATCTGCTCCATCCTTTCCCATTAAATGCAATTGAGATATTAAAAAAAGAAACTACTGAAATCAAGTAGCATCATGAATCTCCCCCTCGTTCATGCCTCTTCCTCATCAAAAACAGTCAACCAATTATTCCTGAAGTGATCAACCAGCCAGTCTCAGAACAGAGTTTTTGCAAGAGCGAGTAACTTTTATGAGGACAAGCATCTTTGCTCAGTAAAGCTTCTCATGTTATGTGAAAGTGTTGGTGCTGGATACTTGACAATTCATAAAAGCTTAATGACAACTACAGTTCGAAGGACTGTTCCCCCAGGTCTCGCAGAAACAAGAGAACTGGAACAGTACAGATCCATTAAAACTTAATTGCTCTTCCAAACAACAGTGCTGCATTTACATACTTTCTAGAGGTCTCCTGAGACCTCAGAAGAATGTTAATTTACTGACATTTTTGTAAGTGTATATTTGAAACCATATCCACCTACAACCGCACCATTTCAGAATCTAGAGGCTGCAAAGTGGGCTCTGGATGCCAAATCAACGGCTTAGGGTAGCTCGATGGGCTACAGTCACAACTGTATGTCGTAGGCTAGGTGGCCCTGTATGGGGACTCGTTTTGGCCTCAGCAGCATCAGACTGGAAATACTTCTGCAAGTAAAGGTATATTGTTTTAGATACCCAGTGATTCTAGCAGCGCTTTTGCTGCTTTATGGTTCTCACGCTAATAGTGGGTGCAAATACTAAGCACAATGTAGTCCTTAATCAGAATATCAGAGACTCAAATTCTATTAGACTACAAAGCCGGCTGCTAGTACAAAAAGCATATAATGTATATGAACATGTAAAAGAGGATGTAGAAATGCTAATATACTTAGACATTCTATAAAAGGCTGCCAAAGTTAAGATAAACTGCCAAAATTATGCCCTAGCAAGTCCTCAAAAAGAAAAAAAAAAGATTCCAAGAAGAATCAAAGAAAATGGTCATATGTAGCAAAAGGCTGAATTTGTGCTTTCATGTCTAGAATGAACCACAAAATCAGATTAAATGGGCTAGAGAACCACTGAAGATGAGATTTAGGTTAAAGGGTAAATTTAGTTTGTCAGGAGATGATTAGTACATTCACTTATCACATTTGTAATAATGAAGCTTTCTGTCAGTCATTAGACCATAAAAATTCCAATCTGCAGTTGTAATGAGATCCTCACTTTGTTATGGCTTAAAGAGCTGAAGCTTGGACAAGATTACGCCTTCATAAGCAGACCACCCAAAAGTGTTTCCTAATATTTAAACCTCATAGGAATAATGCTATTAAAACTCTGTGTATTTATACAATTTCAAGATGTATAAGTTTCTTTCATGAAGTACATATATTACTTCTTTGACTCATTTAATGCTTCAATAATTAGTACTTTCAGAAAAAGCCTTCACTTTCAGAAAACCTTCACATGAACTTCCTAACCAAAATTCGAGCCCCATCGCTGAATAAAAATGAGTTTGACATTACTGGTAAGAGGCCACAGACTTTATATTAACCCAAAGATACAAGTTCTCCTGACTTGTCCACAAGTCTCTAGGCTTGAGCTGATTTTAGCATGGCACAGCTGTGACAGCAATTGTCTAGAGGTTGGATAGCTTTCTCCTAAATCGTTACAGCTTTCTCCTACATAATTTTAGCTTTAGTTTAGCTCTGTGCAATTATGCAGTGCAATGCCTACTGCTAACTAATCAGTAACAACAAGCAGATATTCGGCGTATGGTGAACTGCTTATGATCCTAGAATAAAAATGTATCATAACAACAGACAGATACCCAAAACCCCAGGACTGTAAACACAAATGGCAGTGGTCAACTACTGGACACTGTAGGAACGCAACCATTTGTGTCCAGTAAAATGTTTTTTTAAGAAAGATAAAAGAGAATAGAAAAGCAAGCAAACTATGAAACTGGAAATGACTGGAGATAAACGAAGTAAGAATGTTGTTTAGACAGTGCATAAAAATAATCCCTGTAGATCACATGTTGAGAAATGCCAGTGTCACCTTCCTCCCTGTAGAGAACTCAGAACACCGATCACTTCTCGAAAACCTCCACCATCCTCTTGTGGGGGCTGTGGCAAGAGAGGGGAAGAGGCTGGGTGAGCAGAAGAGCAAGGAAAAGGACCAGTACCTCAAAATTTGCACAAATCGGCCCTAACTGTACTGTTAACAGTGTTAGCACTACTGCAACTGAATCAAGAACAGCTTTAGTTTTGCTGCTCAGATTTTAATTAGACAAATGATGGAGTTCTTTGGCTCCTCCTAGGAAGCTTAATTCTCATCAAGACTTTCAGTGTGAGAGGATTCATTTCGGATAATTTGCTTTTCTTCTGTAATTCAGATTTTATACTTCCCTCTCTTTGCCATCATTTCCCTTCAAAAGGTTCAAAAGTAAAGCAGAAAGAATAACAGAAAGCTCACAGAATATTCCCTTAATTCCTAGATATATTCAAATGTTTTCAAGTTATGCAATATTGAAAAGTGTTGTGGATACAGTAACACAGTTTTTAATGCTTGTTAAAAAAATAACACACAATTCCCTCAGTTTCTTGTAGCATTTTGGGGGAAAATAAGTGCATTGACTTGACTCTTGCCCAAGCAGTTCCATAATTGCATGACAAAAAGAAATTACCAAAATTGTAATTTAATCAGTTCATCATTTTGTAAAATCTAGACTTACTCTGGCCACCACCCTAAAAGGCAATAGAAATTGTTTTTATACATACATTAACAACAAAAGCAAGGCTAAGGAGAATCTCCATCCTCTGCTGGATGCAGGAGGAAACATAGTTACCAAGGATGAGGAAAAGGCTGAGGTACTGAGTCTTTAATGATAGGACCAGTTCACTGGGTGCCCAGCTCTTTAAACCAGAAGACAGAGACGGGAATGAAGGCCCCGTTATCCAAGAAAAAAAGGTCAGCGACCTATTGAACGGCTTAGATGTGCGCAACTCTATAGGGCCAGATGAGATCCATCCAAGAATTCTGAGGGAGCTGGAGAAAGTGCTCACCAAGACACTTTCCATCATTTACCAGCAGTCCTGGCTAATGGGGGAGGTACCAATCGACTGGAAGTTACCCAGTGTGACACCCATCTACAGGAAGGGCTGGAAGAAGGACCCAGGGAGCTACAGGCCTGTTAGTCTGATCTCAGTGCTGGGGAAAGTTATGGAGCAGATCATCTTGAGTGCCATCACACAGCACATACAGGACGACCAGGTGACCAGGCTCAGTCAGCACAGGGGTTTGTGAAAGGCAACTCCTGCCTGACTAACCTGACCTCCTTCTATGACAAGGTGACATGTTTAGTCGATGAGAGAAGGGCTGTCACATTGTCTACCTAGAGTTTAGTAATGAAACATTTTTTCCCACAGCATTCTCCTGGAGAAACTGGCTGCTCACGGCTTGGAGGAGCATATGCTTTGCTGGATGAAGAACTGACTGGCTGGCCGAGCCCAAAGAGAACGAAGTGAATGGAGTTCAACACAGTTGGCTGGTCACCAGTGGTGTTCCCCAAGGCTCAGTACTGGGGCTTGCTGTCTTGAATAACTTTATCAATGATCTGGATGAGTGGATCGAGTGCACCCTCAGTAAGTTTGCAGATGAAACAATGTTAGGCTGGTGTGTCGATTTGCTTGAAGGTGGCAAGGCTCTACAGAAGGATCTGGACAGGCTGGATCGATGAGCTGAGGCCAACAGTGTGAAGTTCAATAAGGCCAAGTGCCAGGTCCTGGGTCAACAACTGGGTCACAACAATCCCCTGTAACGTTACGGGCTTGGGGAAAAGTGGCTGGAAAGCTGTGGAGCAGAGAAGGACCTGGGGGTGTTGGTTGGCAGCCGGCTGAATATGAGCCAGCAGTGTGCCCAGGTGGCCAACAAGACCAACAACGTCCTGGCTTGTATCAGCACTAGTGTGACTAGTAGGAGTAGGGAAGCATTTGTCCCCCTGTATTTGGCACTGGTGATGCCTCTCCTTGAACACTGTGTTCACTTCTGGGCCCCTCACTCCAAGGACACTGAGGTGTTGGAACGTGTCTAGAGAAGGGCAACAAAGCTGGTGAAGGGTCTAGAGCACAAGTCTTATGAGGAGCAGCTGAGGGACTGGGGATGTTTAGTCTGGAGAAAAGGAGTCTGAGGAGAGACCTGATTGCTCACTACAACTACCTGAACAAAAGGTTGTTGTGAGGTGAGGATCAGTCTCTTCACCCGTGTAACAAGGGACAGAGGAAACGGCCTTAAGTTGTACCAGGGGAGATTTAGGTTGGATATTAGGAAAAATTTCTCTACACAGAGGGTTGTCAGGCATTGGAACTGGCTGCCCAGAGAGGCGATGGGAGTCCCCATCCCTGAAAGCATTTGAAAGCCTTGTGGATGTGGTGCTGAGGGACATGGTTTAGGGACCCTGGCGGTGCAGGGGGAACGGTTGAACCCAATGATCTTAAAGGTCTCTTCCAACCACATGGTTCTGTGATTCTGTGACATGACGCTTTTTACCAATAAGCAAGTACTTTGTTTTCATGAGGAAGGCAATTAGCTCACTGAAGTGTCTAACATATTGTTCCATTAACGTCTATGAAGTCAGAAGAAGGAATTCAATAAAATACCTCCACTCATCCCACGGAGAATACACTGACGCAGAGACAGTCTCTCAACAGCTCTCTGCTGGTGGGCAGCCAAGAGCAGAGGGGCTTCTCCCATGGCTTGATGCCGACTCGGTGTCTCCCACATCGTTCTCTGGCTGTTAATATCAGACAGGAAGTCAAAGCCAGGGCAACCCTGGGCCAGAAAGTACTCGCGTCACTGCAGCTGCTGGCAACAGTGCAGGATAAAGGAGAGAAGTCATGCCGTGCAAACCTGTGCTCAGGGCCAGCCTGGGGAGCAGCTAAATCAGAAACCAGAGATTGAAGGGGGAGCTTGCAGCCAGCTCTGCACTCCTCCACAAAGTCTTACCATCATTCCCAGAGGCGCAGTCAAGAACTGAATCCAAAGACTCCTGCTGCAGTGGATTTCCTTGCTCAGGACATCGGCTCTTTCATTTTGAGCAGTACCTTTTTTTTCCCACAAACACAGATTTCCTCAGGAGTCACGCTCAATAGATGTTCTTGGTTGTATCATACTGCACACACACTGGGACAGGAAGCCGCAGCACTTCAAACACATTGATAACCAAAAATAATAAAGATATGATCTGCACAACGGTGTGTAACTTTGTACGTCAATGAGTGATTGTTAACAGATGAAAGCTTCACTTGACTCAAAAATTTTCACCTTCTTTGTAGTTACGGAAAATAAGCGTCATTCCCTTACTTGAAAGGGAAGTGGGGAGTGTTCCTAATGCCTAAACACAGGCTTAAACACTGCCTGGGCTGCCCTAAAGCACTGTGGCCTCCAGATGCTGCCTGTATGCCCTACATTATGCTCAAAACATACCTGCCAGGTCTGTGAAGAGGTCTCAGACACCCTAGAGCATCTCGGTGGGAAAGAGATGGGTTTCCATGGTTGGGAATGGCATCCAGCCCCACAGTCTGCTAACACCATCCTCAGAGCAAAGAGACATCTCTGTTGCAGAGAGAAAATGGATAAACATCTCTCCTCTGTACTGTGACTTTTAGGTTATAAAATCTCCTGTAAGCAGACATAAGGTAGCATTCCAGTTTATGATGAGAATTAAAATGCTGTGTTCATCACACACTATATGACATCTCCACAAGAAATTATCATTATGTGAGAAAAACAGTTATTTGTAGATCCCTCTGTACTGGGTGTGGCTGGGATGGAGTTGACACTGCCCATAGCAGCCCTCCTAGTGCTGTGCTTTGTAGCCGGAAGGTGTTGACAAACACTGGCATTTTGACTGCTGCTGAGCAGTGCTGACACAGCACCAAGGCGGTCTCTCCATCCCCCACCTTACCAAAGGCCATTAGGGTAGGGGTGGGCAAGAGGTTGGGAGGGGATGTGACTGGGACAGCTGACCCAAACTAAACAAAGAGATATTTCATACGATATGATGTCAGCTCAGCAATAAAAGCTAAGGAAAAGGGAGGTGGGGGTGTGGTGGCAGGCGGGTGGCATTTGCTATTAAGGAATTTATCTCCCAAAGCAACCTCTATGCATACTGAGGCCCTGCTTACCAGGAAATATCTGGACATCGCCTACTGATGGGGAGTAGAAAATAAATACTTTTGTTTTCCTTTGCCTCTGCACACAGCCTTTGCTTTTCTTCATTAAACTGTCTTCAGCTTGACTCATGAGTTTTTAATCTTATTTTCTTCCCCTGGCCCACCAAGGAGAGAGATTAAGGAGTTTGGTGGCCACCTGGCAACCAGGCAAGGTCAACCACCATACCATCTTTGCATAAAACCTATTTCCATAAGAAAATGTTAGTTCTTTTCAGTTTATTTCCCTAGATAGCCATATTTTGCTGTGTACTTGGTGTTACTGAGAAAAATTAAATTGAAAACTTCCTTTGCCGCAGATTCAGTACAAATTGAAAAGATGGTGTTGGTAAATGAAGACATTCTTCAATGGACCATGGTTGGCTATCTGGGACACAGGCATCAAAGGTGCCATATAGCCAGGTTTGGGGTAGTGGACAACTTGGTTAACACAAGACCTGATTTCTGTGATATTCAACAGAAAATAAAAAAATAAAAAAATACCAGAAACAAACAGAAAACCCTAAAAGTTTGTCAGTTGTTGCTGGCAAAGTTAGTAAGGTTGATGTCATTACACCGTTGGGAGTAGGATATGAACAAGACCTTACTCTCAGCAGTTATCCCATTTGTGCTCTCAGTTTCGCACTTTCTTTGGGCTAGGACAAATCTTAACCAAACAGGTCCACTGGGAAGGACCACAAAACCGATTTTCTAGAGACCAATATCTGCAGGAAGCCTGTGTGGTATGACAGAAATTACCTTATTTGCCTCTCTGTCTGCAAAGCCACTTTCTGCTAAGTGGTCCTGTTTGCTTCAGGCTGTATTGTTGCATCAATCATCCAAAAATGAGGCTGTTTGGTTACAAGTAGAGCATGGCAACGCTACATGGCTAGGCTAGTGCCTTATATCATTCAAGAGGAAAATTCAAAACTCTCATTTTATGTAAATAGTGCACCAAATTGCACAACTGTGTAAAAGGCATAGGGAGCCATGTGTGCAACCTGCCCCAGCAAAGTCCCACGAGGAGGAAAGCAGTCTTTGCCTCCCTGTTGGAGATTTCCTACTGTCCCATTGCCTTACACTGTAGACCAGTGTAAAGGAAAGAATTTGCCAAAAGTTCTATGTCAGATTCCTTTGCTAATAACGGGAAGGATGAGGACTTGAGCTAGCTACAGCTGAGTCAGAGTCTGTCCTGCCCTGCTCCGCATTGTGCTCCTGCTCGTTCTTTCATCCAGGGTGGAGTCAAGGGAAACTTCTGTGTCTTGGGGCAAAAAAATTTTGTGACTGTCACAATGACTCTGGATTGAGAGTGTCATCCCAAGTCTCTTCCACAGCTGTGAAGTCCTATGAGGTACCTATTACTGCTGCAGTCAGATCACTCCTAACCTTCCAAATGCCAGCCAGCCTTTGGGTGACAGGAGTGCACCCTCCTGAGACAAGCCCAGGCCTTAAGAAGCCAGAATTGGATGAGGACAGTGAAGTAGAAAATGAGTAAAATCTTTATTAGAAGTGGGACTGTAAAGAAACTTTATTCTGAGCAGTAAATACAGAGAGGGGCACAGAGGCAGCCAGCGAGGAACAGTTATTGCAAGGGTAGGAGGTTGTACAGAAAAAGGCCTGGAAACTGGGGACAATGGCACAGAGGGGAAGATGGAAAAAATACAAGAAGGGAGGAATTAAGTGGGAGAAAGGGTGTGGGGGGTGTGTGTGGGGGTGTGTGTGTGTGGAAAGCCCAGAGACAGATATTAAACTACTTAAAGTTGACCCGAATGTTGTCCACCCAAAAGTTTTCTCATCAAAGTTCCTCTCATTTTATGCTTTTGGAGTTAGCACCTCATACTGGTACCACTGAGTTTTAAACACCTTGAACAACTCAGCTCTACTTTTTGGAGGACAGGATTTGTCTCTGTATACTGCCCCTAACTAATTTTGGCAGTTGCGGTGATCAATCATTACACAGTGCGATATATAGAAAGGTGGGAAAGAAGACAAGATTAAAAAATGTTCTGCTACTGAGTTAGAATTGGAATCAGAGTGGCAACAAAGCACCCCACAGCCACCCGCCCACTCCTAGCCCCTTCTGGTGGGATGGGGAGAGGAAAGCACCACAAAAGCTTGAGAGTCAAGACAAAGGACAGGAAGGGCACACTCATCAGTTACGGTCACGGGCAAAAGACAGGCTCGACTTGGGCAAACAAAATCAATTTAATTTAAACAAACTCATCAACAATTCACCAACTGAATCAAAGTAGGACAATGATAAATAAAACCAGATCTTAAACATACCTTCCCCACGCTCCTTCTTTCTTCTGGAGCCCAGCTCTGCCTCATTCTTCACCCCTGTAACACAGGGGAGCAGGGAGTGTGGTCAGCCCCAGTTTGTTCCTTGTCATTTCTGCTGCTCCTTCCCCCACAGGGGGAAAACTCCTCACTGCCCTCCCCTGTGGCAATGTGGTGTCCCTCCCATGGGAGACAATCTACAAACTTCTCCAACCAGCATGGATCCCTTCAGCAGGCTGAGATCCTCCCAGCGACACACCATTTCCAGCACAGGTCCCTCTCAGTCATGGACTACTTTGGGAGGAGAATCCTGCTCCAGCTTGGAGTCCTTCACGGACCGCAGATTGGATTCTTCACCGTTGATCTCCAAGGGCTGCAAGGGCTGCAAGATGGCTGTTTGCCATCTCACTACAGGTTGAAGGAGAATGGCTGCTCTGTCTTGCCTCTTCTGTTCCTTCCTCACTGACCTGAGTGTCCACATGGTTGTCTCTCTCCTGTCTCACTTCTGTCCCACACAGAAGAGCTCACAAAACAAAGGAACTCGCCCAACAGATTTTCCCCTCCGACACACCATTTCCAGCACAGGTCCCTCTCAGTCATGGACTACTTTGGGAGGAGAATCCTGCTCCAGCTTGGAGTCCTTCACGGACCGCAGATTGGATTCTTCACCGTTGATCTCCAAGGGCTGCAAGGGCTGCAAGATGGCTGTTTGCCATCTCACTACAGGTTGAAGGAGAATGGCTGCTCTGTCTTGCCTCTTCTGTTCCTTCCTCACTGACCTGAGTGTCCACATGGTTGTCTCTCTCCTGTCTCACTCCTGTCCCACACAGAAGAGCTCACAAAACAAAGGAACTCGCCCAACAGATTTTCCCCTCTTCACTATGTTATCATACAGGTGCTGATTGGCTCAACCCTGGCCAGAGAGGTCTGACTTGAAGCTGAGGAAGCTTCCTGAAGCTTCTTACATGAGCCATGCCAGTAGACCCTTCTCCCACCACCTGCCAGACAGAAACCCAACACAGATTCAGAGGACTGTGTTTTAGACACCTAAAGGAGACCTTGGCCACGGTGAGAGTCCCCAGGCAGCTTTATGTCTAAATTTAGGTTAAAATTCTCATTAGTCTTCGCTGACTTTTCTCAATACAGTAAAAATCCAATGTCATTCTCACCTTCACATTCATTCACACCCTTTCCTATGCAGGTCATTGTTATCAAACAATCATAATTAGCATACGGAAAACAAAATGTTTGATGAGCTGCTTATAGATCAGCTTGTTTTCGTGTTTTTTTTGGTTTGACAGAGTGAAACAGACTAATCCATCTTGCTTTTAAAAGAGTTCCCACAGGATCATTTCATGTATTAATGGAAAATCATATGGCCCATGTTGCCAGTGAACAACAAAGCAAACTGTGGAAAGGGACATACTCCCAAGGTCACATGGAGGTACAAGAAGCCAAAACCAGCAGGGTGGTCCCCACGTCTTAGGAAAGTACCTCTGCCCCTCCCACCGTGCAACAAACAAAATGTTTATTACATTCAGATTTTTTTCCCTTACATCTTTAGAAAGTGGTCACATTTAGGAAAAAGTTATCCATCCCTTGGTTTCATGCCCACTCCCTGCGTGCCTGGGAGACCTAGAGAAACACACAGGGGTTTTACCATCATGGTTTAATAATCATCCCTTTCAAAACAGGATGCTCTGCTCATTATTGGTCTGACTAAACCCAACAGTGAATTTTTCACTCTCTGAGAGGAGCTCCGTGAGACAGTACTCTTTGGTTCAGTACAAAGGAGTACCACGCCACCAAATCGGAGACTGCTACCTGACAAGCATTTGCCTCTAAACTAAAGTCAAATCCTTTCCTGATTAGCCTTTAAACAAACACCACTGCCAAAAGCAAAGCAGTAAAGTGGGAGGACTCTTTCTCCTTTGTGTGCTCAGCTACTCCAGCTAGTTCAAATGGGACATTATCTTTTAAACACTAATGCCCATTTACCCCCTCTTTAAGAGAATTGAGAGTAAATAAGCAACAGTGAAGATATTCTTTATTTATATGATGATATCATTTAGTCTCATCTGGGACCTGACTTGCCCTATGCTGAGCATTATACAGATTCATATAAGACAAAACAGAGAAAGACTGGCCTACAGGTTGGATGTTGTCTATGACACTGGCTTATCTGGCCCTTGGCCTGCCTCTGACATGTTGTCTTCCAAGCTGCAGGTATAGCATAGTCATAAAAATAGGTTGCATCACATAACATATTCTTCCATGGGACCAGAAACAGCCAAGGCGCCATGCCACCACTGCAAAACTTCAGATGAACCCAAACCCAAGATTTGGACCAGGCTATCACAGAAAACCAGCATGAGACTGTGTAGCTCCACATGCAGAAGGCCATGTTTCAGCAATGCTTCCTTCTAGAGCAGAGCTGCAACCTCCTTGGCAGCTGCTAGAGTGGTCCTCTCCACCCTCTGACCGATTTGTCTAGCTAAATCTAGCCTTGTGTCCCTTTGGGGGTTTTGAAGAGAACAGAATTTGTTGTTCTTCTCACACTTGGTTTTCTCTTCTACCTTCTTTCCTCTTCTTTTGTTTAATAGGAATCCAACTTGAGGAATGACGCTGACTCCAGCTGCCATCAGTGATTCACCCTTCCCAACTCCCCAGCTCTTTTCCGAGTTCCCTTCCCCTCCATGGGAGTTCCTCAAGTTTACGTGCCTATCACAGCACTTACAGAGGACTTAGAAGTCCTTGTCCTTGTTTAGGATAAACAGAGTTGGTTTGGTTTTGATGGACACATCACCCAACAGTGTATTCCTCCCACATATGTCAGCACGTCACTGGTGGCGGAGTCTTTGGCAGACCAATGTTTCCTTAAAAACAGCGTGCAGACAAAACCATGCCCCCTTTTCACCTGTTACTTGGAGCTGCCACGACCATGATACAATTTGTAGATACAAAGCTCTCTTCGGAAGTGAAATTTTATGAATTTCAAAGGTCATGATAAGATTAATCTCTCACAATCAATTCCCAGGTCATTACAAGAGTAGAAATTAATATTAAACTCCCAATCCACTGAAGCTTTTTGATCTTACCCAGGCAGGTACCAGAAGAGGAGGAATTCCATGCCCCTCTGACAGCACTAGATGGGAGGGAAGAAGATGATCCTGTGGTCTACTGTCTCCCTTCTGAACATTTTATGAACAGAGCTTAAAAACATTTTGCAATGTCTCTGAAATAAGGATGACATAAAGTAGAAGTAATTTAATGAATGAATCAACACACTTAGGATGTAAAAATGTTTAACCCAAGCGGCTTAAAAGTTTTAAGGACAATCATCATACAATCAGCCTTGGGTGGTTTATCCCAGGTTGCTGAGGACTAGAAGAAATACTTGGTGCAGGTCTCTGGAGAAAGCTGGGAACTGCAAGGACTGCTTGTAAATGACGCTGCGTAAATGTTATTTCCATCTATAGAAAATGGTACATGATTGTACACACGACATAAAATAGAGGCAATAAACCCTGCAAACTTGAGCAAGCTCCACACAGATCTAGAAAAGGCAACTCTACACCATGCAGGAGAGCTCTGCGGAGTCAGCGTGAGGCCAGTGTGACCTGTGAAAGCCAGACCCACGCCGGTATTGAAGCCAGGCTGTCTGTGCAGGGCAGCTTAACGCACTTAAATGCCTCATTCGTGGAAAAGGTGGGATTTGTAACACAGGATGGACGCTTCACTGCTAAAGGTAGTAGCCAAGAATTAGGTAGAGTGCAAGGTCAAATAAGGAAAATGAAAATCTAATAAAACATACATGAAATTAGAGCAGTGGTTAAGTTTTTACCACCTATTAAAGACAGAATGGAGCGATACACCTTGCCCGAAGGTCTTGGCATCCACACCACAGGACCAGCAGAGAGGTTTTGCTTCGAACTGGCTGTGCTCTGGCACTGTAAACTAAAAGCCCCCACAGCCAGCTGTGTCTTGGGGCACGCACCACCTCATTCTGCCTCATTTCTGAGCATTACAGTTCAATCCCTCTCCAACTGCTCTGTCAGGGCAGCCAAGGCATCCGGAACAGTGACAATTGGGGGGGGTTTAATTCAGAATCCAAACCAATGTGACAACGCAGGCATACCCTCACAGGACTTCTGCAACAACCCAAGAAAAAGAGAACCCCCCAGAGTGGTAACTGTTTATCAGCAGCCTCTGTGGCCCATTTGGACTCACTTAGAAGAGACTCTAAAGTATTACAGATACTGGCAGTGTTTACAATTTTTTTCTCTTGGTAGAATTATTTTAGTTCAGCTTGGTTATAACAGTTTGCTAACACCAGGACTGCTGATCTATTTACTAACTCAAAATCTTCCATCAACTTTTCTACTAAGGAATTTTAGTTGGATACCAAATCCTGCTCAATCACACCATCTTGAACTCCAAAAAACCCTGATTAATTATTATAATTAATACAAATTACAGGCTAAGCAATAGCCATCTGTCTTTGCTCCCATTCTTTGTAAGCATTTCAGGGATGTAAATATCAGGCAGGGAAAACAACTGTTTAAGCTAAAGGCCATGCTGACACAAGAACAAATGGGTATAAATTGGCTCTGAAAACATTTAGGCTGGAATTTAGAAAAAAAGTTAAGCATTAGAACACTGAGGATCTGAACAAGAATTTTTATGGGAGCAATGCAGGACTAAAACAACCTATTTTTATGGCCAAGCCAGATAAATTTAAGAAATGTATGAAGTAATATGGAACTTGTTAGAGAATGGAAAAACTGTAGTTCCTTCAGAGAGGCTCTTCTGGAGCTGTGCACATGGCAGTGCAGCTACAGCCAGATCTCCGTATGACCGGGGAGCAGGGAGACATCAAGCTTCAGAGGACACTGAAGATTTCTCGAATCAGACAGCATTAATTGCTTCACTTTACCTGGCCTAGATAAGATCACACAGACTATAGCTCTGCGAAGTTCAAAATATGTAAGTTTTGCTTACAGCAACAGGACGTATTTTAAACATCTAGAAAGAAATGTTTGTTCAGATGAGAGTGTTTGTAAGTTAGTTGTAACTAACTACTGCTGCTTTTGATGTTGAAACACCTCTCTTCAGTTGTTACTGCTTTGGGCTTTCACTTTTTTATCACATTATTTGTACTACATGTAGGCTAACAATATACTGTATAATCCTTCTCATAACTTTAAGGTAGCTACAGAAATCTAAGAAGAAATTCAGTGCACAAGGCACCAAGAAAAGAGAATCTCTCATGGGCCAGTGATAGATGAAGATACACACCCAATTCTGGAAAGCAAAAATACCGTTACATGGTTTGATTTAGGCAATGAGTAGTGAAACAATGTAGGCTTCAAATATATCTCCGAAACCCTTCTCACAACCTTTGCACATATTACAAATTCATAATAAAAATCATGTGGTTTATAGAGCATATATATTAGATTACCTCCAATTCCAGCCTCTCCTGCAATCTCCTCAGCCCCCATCTTTTTTTCTCTGTGTGTTTGTATAACACATCTCTAATCTCCTATTTGCATTGCAATTTACTATTCAGCATAAGTAAAGTGATTGGACTTTCACCTTGGAAATATTTAAATTAATTGCTCCCAAAGAATTAGAATACCATTTTTTTAGTTGCTAGTTTATTGAAAATAAGTATTTTTTCTATTAAAAAATGTATGAAGCAACAGTTGGTCCTAGGGGATACACCACCAGTAAAGAAATGGAAGGACCGTCTAGCTTAAGTACATCTGGAGGAGAGCTGCTATGTTTGAATAAAACCTGCCTTTCTTTTTGAATGCTGCGGTTTCTTTTTTGTCTAACCACGTCTGTTCAGGAGAATCTCAAATTACTAATTTATAATTTACCTCCAAAAGAGAATATTATGCAAATGGTTCAAAAGAGGTAAATGTGACTGCTGGACATCATCAACATTTTCCAACACTGAAATGTACCCCAAAACACCAAACGAAGCAGAAGTGCAGAAGCTCATAAGGCTATATTCATTACTCTGTTAGCTCAGAAAGGTTGAGGACAAGAATGTGGCTTTGTGAATCTGTAATATAAGCAGTCAGCCTCAAAGTTTTGTCCAGTTGTACTTCATAGATTCTCTAAGAAATTTCATCAGCTTTACTAAAAAAATATAAAAGAAATAATTAAAAAAAGAAATTCATAGTCTGGGTTTTTTTTCCACCCAGTTGGAAATGCTAAGCTATATCTGAAACCTCCGTGCTGAGCAGGGCTGAGCCACACACCTCCTCTCCAGTCAGACACCTATGCTCTGAGGCTGACCTTGTGTCCCAGCTCCCCAGGGGATCCAGCAGCTGCTGTGCACTTCCGAGTCAGAAGGCTTTTCTGGTGCAGTCCTGCACGTGATCTCCCGTTAGGCAGTTCCAGACAGCTCTCGCTCAGTGTGGAGGGGCTGAGTTGCTCCGCTGAAGTACAAAGGCTCCCAGTACAGTCAGCAGAGAGAAGTGCTCCGCTCTTCATCGTTACCGAGAGACTTTCAGGGCCACCTGTTTTTCTTTGTTGGCTCTGCAGGGAGTCTGGGCACACACCGAAGTGCTTTGCATTGCCCTGGCAGGCTGCAGACTTGTATGTAAGAGATTCTAATGCCTAACTTATAGATTTTATTAATATGGAACCACAACAGTTTTGAGTCAGGACTTCAGAATTCTGACTTTCAGATCCGCTGGAGTACTGAGAGCATCAGTGATCACGATCACGTGGCCTGTGAAAAAGTGTTGAGAGACGGGTTTGTTTACTCTGGTAAAGAGGTGGTCTATGCAAATATGTCCATGGAAATTATGAAGGGGACAGAGACAAACTCTCCTTGGTCATGATATGTGATACATATACAAGGAGTATATGTATATGCCATGTTGTGGCTCGAGAGGTTCATCTTCTACTTTAATGAAAACTTTTTCACTGGTGGATGGTACAGCAACCAGGATCCTCCTTCTGGCCCCTCTTGTACATGGGTGTCACATTTGTTAACCTCCAATCAACTGGTACCTCCCCAGTTAGCCGGGACTGCTGGTAAATGATGGAAAGTGGCTTGGTGAGCACTTACACCAGCTCCCTCAATACCTTTGGGTGGACCGAGGAGACACCAGATCCTCTTAGGTCAGAACTTCTTAGATTAGACCACGCAGGAGTTTCCATGGAAGTCATAGAAACACCCCAGCATTTAAAATTTGACTTCATAGTGCACTGTAGCAAATAATTCTGAAGCAAGGGGTAGAGTTATGACTAAATGGGCCTTGGTTGTGTAATAAAACGTTGTATGTGATACACAGGTGCTGAATGAGATAAAATAAAATCAGGACTCCAACATCAGCTGCTATTGGATAAGGGGCAGATACACACCGAATGCAAATTATTTCATTCTTTCATGCATTTATCTGCCTATGATATTTATTCCAGCAAGGAACTATCCAGTGGAGTCTAGTGTAGAAGAAATTACAAACGAACCAGAAAGAGATTCTCCTTTAGTACCAACACAATGCAAAAACACCATCCAGGACCCAGATGAAAATCCCAGTAGCAAGTAGTGGAAACAAGGCAGGGTCCTGTATAGCAGCACACTGGGGGCTGGTTTAAGATCTGTGACTGAGAGAAAGAAGTCACCACCATACTGCGGGGGGGTTTTATTACACGCTTCCTGTTGTTCTTCTGAAGGCACTTTGTAAAACAGATCAGCAAATAAAAGAACAACAGAGTTTAGAGCCATGGCATAAAACCAAATAAGCAGTAAAAAGTTAGTGCTAAAAATATTTTTTTTTCAGCCCTGGCTTTACAAATGCAATGGGCAGAGCTGCACGTTTCAGGCAGAAGGATTTCAGAGGAAGTCTGAAGCAACATGATGTCTGAAGGTTCTGCTGCCACTCTCATGGATGAGCCCAGGAACAGCTATGCCTCTTGTTTTAACAGATACTTGTTGAAAAGCTGCTGTGAACATAACAAACCAAATTACTACATTCTGCTTTTAGCCATACTCCCTATGACC
This sequence comes from Buceros rhinoceros silvestris, assembly GCF_000710305.1. Taxonomy (NCBI): domain Eukaryota; kingdom Metazoa; phylum Chordata; class Aves; order Bucerotiformes; family Bucerotidae; genus Buceros; species Buceros rhinoceros. The sequence continues at coordinate 4,541 of NW_010433245.1, read as the reverse complement.
CCGCTGGCTGCAGCAAACAAGCTTGGTGTGTCAAAGCGAGCAAATTTCAGTTAGAGTTATAGCAATTTCTTCCAAAAGGCAGAATGAAAGGCAAGTTGCAACTGCATTTCTGTTTTTCATTCTACCGCAAATATGGAGAGGCAAAACTGTAGCTGAAATCTTAGCATCCAAATCAACAGACTAAGAATAACTTCAGTCTAAGCTGATGTAACCATGTATGGCTAGCGACTGCATTTCAGAATATCACTAGGGGCAAAATAACAGCAGAGACAAAACTGACTGAATGATGTGGCACTACATCACCTTAGCTCTGTGTCAAAACAGAGGACGTTTTGGGCAAGCCAAGTAATCACTTCTCAAGGTCCTTTCCATTTCTCCCAATTTCTCTCTCTGGAAGTGAGACCATGCAAGCTCTATGAAGTAAAGCACTTCATGATCTTCAGATGAAAAGTAATTTGGAGAGTAGATTATTATTTTAGACAAATAAATGTCGTATTTTACAGGAATTTGACTGCTGTTGAAAGAAACAGAAAGCAGCAAGAAAGAGACTATGAGATGATTTAGGAAGGCAAAGATTCATGTCCCTGATTAAACAAATTTACTTTTGTCAAATATAATATTACTAACAGATTATGGTCCATATACTTTAATAGCAAAGGGTAGAGTTCCTCTTGATGACAATGATTGGCCTATGCTTGATTTAATGCAGGGGTGTAGCAGATTTAATGAAGTGCAACAAAAGATAAGGAAAGCCTAAGCGATATTCCAGTAAGTATGAAGCAGAATATTTTTTTGCTTGTCTACAATGTCATACAAACAGGCAAGTCTCTTAGTGTAAATCCATCAGTTTAGCTGGAACAGTGAATGTGGCCTGTATTAATGATTATCCAGCTTCTTGCTACCCTTGAAATTAAAAGGGAGATGAAATACTGTAGACAGAGTATGTTAAATCCAGACAGAGGTCTGCTGAATCTAGGGACAGGTTTTAATGTAATTTACATCATCTTCCAGGCCATTTAGCAAAAAAAATTATACTAATAGATTTTGACTCTGTGACCAAATAGGACCATAAGTATCTGTATTACTGGATAATTTTATGTGCATCTAAAAATTATTTGTGCTCTACTTCCAAGATAGTTTATTAGGTTAACAAATAAATCTCGATGAAGAGCAGGTTTTCCAGTTCACTGAAAATTTCAATCTTTTAGAATTTGGTTTCAGTCCAACTCAGACAACATCTTTTCCCCAAATTCTTTCCAGAAAGAAATCATCCGAAATGGGGACACTCTGCACCAGGCAGAACTA
>NW_010433245.1:0-3110 GCF_000710305.1 Buceros rhinoceros silvestris | reverse complement strand
GAAAGAGTGCTGTCACCCCTGAATCCCTCTCAGTCCATCATCCATTTTCAAAATAAAAAGTTCCTCCTGCTTTGCCAATGGCCTATCCTGGAGTCCCAGGATCTGGAGGTGGCTCACAGGACCAGCAGCTCCCAAGCCGTGTGTTGGGGCAGAGCTCGGCTCCATGGCCCCACTCACTGCCTGATGAAGACGTGGGTCTTAGACACTTCCCATGGTATAAAGTCTGTCAAGACTCTGCCTCCACAGCTGAGGGGCAGGAAGCCTATAGACCCACAGAGTCCACTCAGACCCTTGTGGGAGAAACACAGGTCTTGAAACATCTTGTTAGGGACAGGGAAATCTGAGACAAATGCCTGAATAACATTGTCACAGGTTTAGTTAGCCTATTTTGCAATGAGAAAGTCTGTAAAGATCGCTTCAGGCACACCGTGATATTCTCATCTGTCAGCACTCTGTGAAATTCTGCCTCGCTTAACAAAGGAAATCTTGCAAGTAAAAAATATGTAATTTAAAGAAAATTGCAGTTTTATATTTCTGGTAGCAAATTCCAAGCAAAGACACCAAAACAGAAAAATAATTTCATGTTTATGGGCAATATCCTGAAACATATTGCTAGCACAAGGGGGAGAGGATTCATACATTTTAACTTGAGAAGACTTCCAGGAGTGACAGGAGTTAATGTAGGCGCCTTCAAAACAGGGATTCATGAACACAGCTAACCATTGTTTTAACTTCAAAGAAGTCCTGGTCCCACTGAACCTTTGTACTACCTGTGAGCACTTTGAGCACATCAGCTCAGGAACAAATGTACATCCAAGCTCCATCCCCACACAGCACAGGCACCTCAGGCACAATCCATTTTGCCAGATTTCAGAGGTTTGATCTAGTTGCCCACATCTAGGTGTCTTGTCACATTAGATTGTACCCTGCCTTCAGCTGCTGGTGTTCAAGGACGTGGGCATCTGTGTACATTGTAAGTACCCCTGGGTACCGCAAAGCCGTGAGGTATGTGTAAATACCCACATGATAGATTTCTCAAGTCGATAAAATGAATGCCAATAAAGAGAGGGGACAGCCATGAGTCACGAGAGGAGCTCTGATCGATGTACTCACAACTGCAAAATTTTTATCTGTGCGTTTTCTTGCTGAGCTGAGGAGTCTGAACAAACAGCACTGACTAAAATTCCACACCAAAAAACCAAAAAATATGGAGAATGGCTAGTGGGAGGTCTTTGTCACTGTAAATTTAAAGCCAGCTTTCAGTGAATGTTCTTTTGTTTTCACTTGTTTATTTAACCATAGAGTCAGTTCATATCTAGCACGTGCACAGGCTGTAGCCATCATTTGCTATGAAAACATTTGAAATGAGAGATCTGGAGACAAGTCCATATTCTCAGTGACACAATTCTAAAAACCTGCTGCGTAATTATTTTTCCCTTGTCAGCAAAGAGCAGCAAACTAATAGCTACATTAAAAGAGTAGCTGCATGTTTCTGACAAAATTAAATAGCGAGCCTTCAAACTGACAAAGTACCTCAGTGATGTACTACAAAAGGTGTTTAAGGTGTTTGTCAACACGGACCAAACAGCAGGAGAGGCAGCTTTCAGAAACTGAGTCCTTAGTGATCTAGGGGAACAGGAAATCTTGACAATATCTTTCCCCTTATAGTCCTCAAAGCTTTTATTTATCTGGGAAAAAAATAAATCACTTATTAATGTATCTTTGTTAAATATGATCTTAGCTAAAAAGCTCCCCAAAGGCTGCAGTTGCTTTCATGCCCCAGCAGTGACAGAGGTAGCACCTGCCGCAGGCTCTCCACCTCGCCAAAACACCCAGGCTGTCTACGTGGAGTTGCTGTGCCTTCGCTCCAGCTGTCTTTGCTGTGTACGTTGAAAGCACAATATCAGTGGGGATCATTTCAAGATCACTCAGGCCCTGCCATGCTAAGGGTATCCCTACCAGGAGGTTTTTCCCTCAGGACCTTCCTCACTGGCAGCATGGGTGGCAGACACAATGTCACCAGCTGCTCAGAGAAGCTACATCTGATATCTGATGTCTTCCGTGGGCTCTCATGCATCCACCTCATCGTGTGTGTAAACCTCAGGTTCTCTTCCACATCTCACACCCAACTCAGCGTGTCACAAACAGCTAGTTATGGTCTGGGGCTGGATTTGGGCTGCCTGTTTGGGGCACCCATGTATTCTGCCTGAGGCAAAGCCAGGGGGAAAAAGGCTGTAGTGTCCGTGTGGGTGTTGGACAGCTCTATAGAGAGGGGATACGTGAAGCCAGCAGAGAAACAAGGACATGGGGAAATCCTTTGTGGAAGGAATTATTATGAAAAACAGGGAAAAAAGAAGAAAGAGAAAGGAGTACAAAAATCAGTCCTTTACTTATTCTAGTGTTTTCCTTATTTTCCTCTTACCCTGATTAACTCTGTTCCCCCCTACCTGTTTCCAATTACTTCTAGCTGTCCACAGCGCATAATTAACAGACGAGATATCCCAGCCCAGTGCTGCATGTGTCAGCAGTACTGGGGCACTCAGTGTTCTTTCCTTACCTAGCTTCACCAGCATTGCTTGGGCATCAGGCACCAGCCTAACTTTTCCCGGAGAACACATAAAAAGCTGTAGGTTCACAGGGCAGGCAGTATTCATTCATCAGCATCCTGCTTAAGCTGGATCTGAATGCTAGAGGAAGAGCCACGACCACAGACGATCTCAGCAGCATGCCATTTCCATGCTTCCTGCCTTCTCCTTCTCCGCAGATTTTAAAAACCTGAGCCTGAGCCTGAGCTTCATTCATGGAAGAAGGGCTCCAGGTCCGCGGCTGGAGTGAGTAGATGCCGTTCATTTCAGGCAAAGCCAACTGTGATTTGTAAAGTTTGGGTCAACTCACTAAGGGATAAAACCAAGACCCCGGTACTACGAATGAACTTAGAAGGAAACTGGCTTTGAATTAACTAATCGGGATCTGAGGAACTGTCTGAGCAGTTTGAAAGCAGACGGCAGCCTGGAATCTCACTAAAATTTTAGTGATTTAATTGAAATTTGGCAAATATTCTTATTTGATTAGTGTGTATTTATAGTTGTATATAAATATATATAAATGTA
>NW_010433244.1:32098-36784 GCF_000710305.1 Buceros rhinoceros silvestris | reverse complement strand
TATTATTTATAGTAAAATAGTTTTAATGCTGTTTTCACAAGCTGTATTGCAAAAGATTTTGCTTCTTTTTAAAAGAAAACAAAAATTTTAAGAACCCACTGAAAGTTTCATATATTGAGGAAGAGATATTTTTTCATGTATGGATAAAAGGAAAAGCAAAATCCAAGGCAGTGCTGAAGTTAGATAAAATGAAATAAAAGGTTCTGTGATCAGAGTAAAAAGGTGCATGTCATGGTATAGTTTTTATTTGGTTCTTTTTAACATCCCTCTTCAGCCATTAGGTGTTCATATTCATAGAGAGATTTCCCTGATCTTTGGCCTATCTTAAATATTTCTGCCTGGCCATGTTGCTAGGGCTTGGAGGGGTTTCTTTATGTTTGACTTCCAGGTTGTTTTTTGAGGGGGGCTTGGTGGGGGGCGGGGTGGTGGTGTGCGGAAATCCCCCTTCAGAACTTGCACTTGCTCTTTTCTGCTAGACATGGTTTGCCATCTTTTGGCACTGGAGCTCTTTCAGATCATGTTACACATTAACAAAAGCGTTCGCAGTACTGGAACTTGTGTTACTCTACCACCGGCTTTCCTTGTTTGGAGTAAGTTGCTCAACTGTTCACATGTTTCACTCTTTCTAATGTCTGCCTTATCTGTACTTCTTGTTTCATCATTGTCTCTATAGCCCATGCTTTAGCATGGCCCTTTTAAAGATAACGAGTAAGAAGTTATTTTCAATGTGTTTTGGAGTTGGCTAATGTAATATATATGACTTATTTCCCCTGGCTGAAAATGAGGCTAATATGTAAGTTGAGAAGGGTTTGTCCCATCCTTTATTATATCTGTATATATTTCAAAGCCATATAGTCAAAGAAAATACCTGATCATGTTTTCAGGTTACTCGGAACAGTAAGAACATCCAAACAGGATCTTTTTAGGGTTGCTATCACAGCACTAATAATTGACAACTAGTGCTATGCATGACTAATGTACAGCTAAGCACCGCAAAGGATGCTTAGTGCCAGTGACTTCTGAGGATCATTATTTTTATTATAATTCTTTGAAGTAACAAGTATAATCTCAATTATTCCAGTGTATTTATAGGGTATTTTAAAGTCCCTGATAGAGGCTGAATGTTTATACAGTTTGGCATTGTACTGTCTGTTAGTGAGGTAACATATCCCCTCTTGAAAATGTTATAATCTAGACTAATATTGCTTCCCTCTCTTTAGGTGTAATCAGACACGTCAGCAAAATAAATGCAAAAGAAAATTAGGTAACAAGCAGTGGCTTTCAGCATACCAACTTTTTTTTCAGAATGTTGTATCTTCCTCACACTTCCACTCATTCCTTGCTTAGGTCCTGCAGCTGCAAGTTCTTGGTCTTAAAGCATTTGACAGACATTCCTTTAGGTTGGAATCATAAATACCACTTACCCCATGGAACAAACTCACACTGGAAAATACATAGGGTGTTTCTTCTGCCTCAGGTCATCTAGTCTTTGCTGACAAAATGAGTGACTCGTATGCTTCTGGGTGCTGTGAGGTGGCTCAGGTTCTCTGTTATCTGGGAGTTTTCTGTTGGGAGGGGAGAAGTGGAAAAGGAGGATCTCATTTTTCACACACTCCTTCCGGCTGTATGAAAGCAGGCAGCCCGATATATTGGCCAATGTAGGAACTCATCTCACAGGACCTGAACATGGAGTGGTCTGGCAGAGCGAGGAACCTAGGACTCTCCCATCTGCTCCGTAATGAGAGATTTAGAAATAGAGAGCTTGTGTAATCATTTCAGAACATAAAAAGGGTGTTCAAAATTTCTACAGAAAATGTGAAAGCTCTCACTTACCACCTCAGAGTTCACCCAAAATGACTTGGCCATGAGTTTGATCCAAATCTCAAACAGTCTTTTGGTGACTCATTTATTCTTTTGAGTAACAATTTTTAGACTTTGTGTTCTTGTTGAGAAATAAACACTTAACTAAGTAGGCTGCCCAATAGAGGTGCTACTCAGGTATTTGTTCCCTAGGAAGTTGAATGTTGTTTTCCTGGATTCCTTTTTGTATTGTAGAAGCAGTGTCCCTTAATGAGGGGAAGCCAACCCCAGGAGAAACAGAACAAAGCAAATCTAGCCACCAAACTGATATATTTCAGATTTGTCTAGTCTATGCCTATGCACTCTAAATACACATGTTCATTCAAATGAACTTGGCACTGGGGGACAATGTTTCCTGTTCCCTAATTTGTTTACATCACATTTTATTTGCTCAAAATATGGTTATTAAATTAAAAGAGAACTGAGGGACTAAAACCAGTAGTATAATTCTAATTCCAGTATAAATAAATTCTGTAGTAATAGTAGGAAAGAATTGCATTTATTCTAGGAACTTAACACTATTCATTTTTTCATTTAAATTATTAAAATATTTTTATTCTAGGCTTAAGAACTCAGGATTGCAATTTCTGTGGCATCATTCAGTAGAGTATGTTAATTATTTTGAGGACTCTTTGATCTGTCTGTAGTTTTTCAGATGTGTATAATTCCTCTTGACCCACAGGTTCTCCTTATCCCTGTTCTTCAGGATGTCTCTGGGAGGTCACTCACATCCCACAAGCTGGACATCTGAAGTAAAAGGCAGATAGTCAGCATGTCTGAAAACTGAGAGTTCAGTTTCGTGCTTGAATCTTAGATATAGTGAGTGGTTGATCTTGCCGTGTTCACATAATTATTAAAGAAGTTATTGCTGTTTGTCTTTCAGTGTTGAGTAAAATAAGCTGTCATAGTTAGCCTTCTCTTAGCTTGTACTTCATTTACACATGTAAGTGAGGCTGGATAAAACTTTTTTTTCAGAGAAGTAGAAATCCATGTGCTTGCCATGGGAAAATGCTGCAGGGAGCTGGCAGTGCTGTTTCCTATCCCCGGTGCTGGTGACTGTGGATGCAGATACAGCACTGCTGTTCAGAGGGTGCCCAGGGCATGTGTGCCCTGTGTGATGTGCCAGTCTCAGAAGAACCCCTAGGACTATTCCTTACTGCCACAGTGTGCGCTTCCTTCCTATACCTGAACTGCTAATGTAGAGGCAAGCAATAACTCAAACTCTTTGGTTTTGGATCCTGTTGGGATCAATGGTAATAATATAATCATAAAATAACTGTGCTTACTCCTAGCACTCAGAAATATCAGTCTTCATTGCAAAAGCAGCTTTTTATTGTCCAGTGGCAGTGCAAGTTTATCCACCTATATGTATTATTGTTTACTTAGACTGGTGTCAAGTACCTCAGGAAGAAGTCAAGTGAACAAAGCTCCATTAGTCTTTACATAGTTAGTGACTTTACCTGTGGGTCACACAAGGTATTAAACCATTGATCAGAACTGTATCACTTTGAGCATTATATTAATGCATGATTTGCTTGTGAAAATTTTAGAAGCTCAGGCCCCTAAAAATTTCTGGCATATTTCTATCACTAGCATTTAAAGTCTATATTAAAAATATTGTTTTCCTGATCTTCACTAATGAACTTCATAATGTGAAATATGACCATTTGTGTTTCTCAAACGCTTTTATCCTATATGGTGTAACTGTACCTCTTTGAGGGCTGTTCATAGAAATAGGAAGGTGGCACATTGACATACACAAATAGCAAAGATCTGTTTACATTTGTTATGTTTAGCTAGGAAAAAAGTTATTACAAAAATATTCCAAATAAAGTCTGGGAAATACCTGTTACAGAAGAAAGAGGACACTGACCTTGTTCACTGCGCAGATGAATGTAGTGGTAGATGGTACATTCATGAATTCTTTGCACAGAGGTCATCAAAACTTCTCATCTCAATCTGTTTATCTGGATTACTCTTGGAACTTCCTTTTAGCTTGACACAAACAGCTGAAATCTCAAAATGAAGAAATAACCCCAATTACTTAGTTTTGCTTTTGTGCAGGTTAAAGAGGGGAAAACACCCCAACTAGCCCCCACCTCTCAGGACCCTGTAAATCTATATGCTAGAGGTGTTCATACTTATTGGAGGGAGAAAAACACAATGCTCAATCTTGAGATTCTGTCCCTCTTCTGGCTGGTGACAGAAAAATCACTTTTTTTGGAAGGCTCTGAACAACTTCTGCATCCTGTTTTTTTACCCCGTTTGATGATACTGTGTGGATTTTTTTATATTTCTAATAGAAAAATAATGAGATTTTCTGCTACCTAGAGCAAAAAAACCTCGTCTTGACCTAATTCTACCATGACGCAGTGCAGAACACAGGCAAGAAATGTCTTGAACAAATCTGGTCCAGCAAACTGAATGAATTGTGGGTTTGTTATTTTTCAGAACAACTTGCACAAAGCCAACACCTATTAAAGAGTGAGAGGCACTCTGTTCTGCCAAGACAGATATTCCACAGAGTAAATCAGTGCTAAACAGTAATAATTTATTATTAGTTTTGGAGAAATAATTTGCAATAAAAATGCATTACTTGAGAAAAACAAACATAGAATCTTTTATTACAACACAGTTTAAATAAAAATTTAACGTAGCTTATGAAAGGTAGTGCTTCCAGTCGCGAGTTATATTTTCAAATAAAGAAGAAATCAAATTTTTCTTAATTTCCCCCAAATAAGAAGAGATACACTTAAATGTTGTCAGAATACTTTTAGAACATGCAATTCATCATGCACATGAAAATGAAAATTGGTTTTATGAAAG
>NW_010433244.1:26356-32022 GCF_000710305.1 Buceros rhinoceros silvestris | reverse complement strand
GTATACCAAAATAAAGGACATACATTAACTTGTCTGCTGAAATATTGGCTGTATTATTATACTATGCATCTTTAGTACTTGACCTTACATGTCACTAATATAATACACGTTTTATGATACAGTTACACTGAATGCTCCCTGTGACTACTGCACTACATCCCAAGGTTAGGATAAAGATAAGACGCATTAAAACAATATCCCTGTCACTATTAATAAAGAAAATAAATCATTCTGCTTCTTCCTGTTCCCTGGCTTGCAATTTCAAGATCAGCAGCTTCCAATAATTATTTCACCAAGTCTATTTGTATGGTTGCTGCACAGAAACTCTTCTAGGCTGTATCCCATGAAAGGCTCTGACAACATTAATGATGAAATGCTAATGCTTTTACATGTTTAATCGAACATATTGCAGTATCGGATGCTTGAAAGGATTGTGACTGGGAATTTGATTTTGTTGTGTGGTGTTTATACATATGTTCTACTCTGAATTCCATTTACGATACAGTTCTTTTGAAGTGATTGCAGACAGGTATATGTCATCTGAGATGTACTGTAGATGTTGGAGTTTTTTAATTGCAGCAGTGAAGGGCAAGGCAATAGAAATAGCCATCCAAAACAGGGGAAAAAAATTAAAAATAATCTGATAACAGATACTATTATCTGGACTGGCTGGATCGATGGGCTGAGGCCAGGTGTATGAAATTCAACAAGACCAGGTGCTAGGTCCTGTTCTTGGGCCACAACAACCCACTGCAATGTTACAGGCTTGGGGAAGAGTGGCTGGAAAGGCTGCCCAGAGGAAAAAGACCCTGGGGGTGCTGGTTGTCAGCCGATTGAATATGAGCCAGCAGTGTGCCCAGCTGGCCAAGAAGGCCAACAGCATCCTGGCTTGTATCAGCACTAGTGTGGCCACCTGGAGCAGGGAAGTGATTGTCCCCCTGTACTTGGCACCAGTGAGTCCACAGCTTGAGCACTGTGTCCAGTTTTGGGCCCCTCATTACAAGAAGGATATTGAGGTGCTGGAGCAGGTTCAGAGAAGGGCAATGAAGCTGATGAAGGGTTTAGAGAACATATACAGCAAGGAGCAGCTGAGAGAACTGGGATTATTTAGTCTGGAAAAGAGGAGGCTGAGGGGAGACCTTATTGGTCTCTACAACTACCTGAAAGGAGGTTGTAGTGAGGTGGGAGTCGGTCTTGTCTCCCATGTTATGAATGACAGGATGAGAGGGAATGGCCTTAAGTTGCATCAGGGGAAATTTAGGCTGGCTATGAGGAAAAATTTCTTTACACAGAGGGTCATTAAGCATTGGAACAGGCTGCCCAGGGAGGTGGTGGAGTCGCCATCCCTGGAGGTGTTTAAAAGATGTGTAGATGTGGTGCTGAGGGACAAAGTTTAGGGACGCTGGCAGTGCAGGGTGAACGGTTGGACTCGGTGATCTTAAAGGTCTCTTCTGATTATTCTGTGATTCTGTAAAGCTAGCTGCTACTCAAACAGCATACTAATAGCTGTTGATGAAGAAACACAGCATTTCAGAGAAGGAAAATTTTGCTATTGTTCAGTGAGAACAGGGGGCAAAAATGCTGAAGAGCATATTTTGTTAATTTTGCTGAAGTAAGGCACAGCAAGATACTTGAAAAATAAAATTTAAATTTATTCTTGACTTATCCCCCATGTGTAGGAAAAGGGTATCATGCAACGGGACATTGTCTTTCAATGTGAGAAAACAGCAGCGTAACAGAAATCCATCAAATGTGGTAAAGGCTTTCATACCAAATACAATAAATCTAGATATAATATACGGACCCTGGGCACGCTCGAGTTTCTGGGCACTACAATTTAAATAATGTATTAGAAAGATCACGCAACTGCACAGCACAAAGTCCAATGGGAATGAATGACCTCAATCTGTTCTGATGTATCAATATAATTCAGGCGTATTTGCAGTGACCTTTAGCCATGTGGCAGTCCAAAATCAAAGCTACTACCAAAACTATCCTTTGCAGCCTGCTTCCCTGAGAAATGTGTTTTCCTGCAAGGACAAAAATGCCATTACAAACCTACTTCTAGATGTATCACTGGAATGAATAAACTGGAATTTCAGCTGTTTGCTGATAATAGCACAAAAGTTGCTGCCAGACAAACATGGTCTGGGCAAAACGGACAAGAATTTTCCCTGGAAGTATCTCACAATTCTCAAGCAGTAGTCAGAAACATCTGCAGAGAAGTGTAGGGTGAGTCTTGGGGTGTCTGTGTGTTGAGCTTTACCATGTTGATACATAAATAATAGTGCTACTTTAGAATTTCCATTAAACATCTTGGCACTTTTAGAAAAGAATTCATGTACTGAATGTGGTATACGTGAAAAAAATGAATCATCATCTTAGTGTTTTCAATATATTAAAATAAAAGTCCATTAAGCGGGACACTGGAGGGGAAGTCTATGTTATTCCACCATATTTTTACAGATAAAGAATGTACATTAGTCCTTAATGCAGACCATAGTTCAATTTTGCAAAATATATTTTGCTAAATACATCTGGAGAGGGAAAGTCTGACACTAGGAATGTTTTGGAGTAAGCACGTTTGCTTAGTGGAATCACATTGTACTCAATGTAATAAATCTGTAAAGAAAACAAAACCTGCCAAAATTTGTCAGAAAGAAGGTAAAATGCAGGAATTGTAATTGTACAATCGAGCCCATGTTTCTTCACTCATGAAGCTGCAAATAAATATCTCTTCACCTAACTAGTAGCTTTCTCCTTTTTGGTATCCCAGCACATTTTATACTTGCAAGTGCCAAGGTGATGTTACGATGTTGTTCATGCTCATGACAGCAAATTCACTATTTTGACATTTTTTCTGCATGGATAAGGTATATAATCCAGCTAAAGACTCAAGTGGATACAGATTTCTGCCAGCTTTAGTTGGACTACTCACTTGCTTACAGCTAAGCAGTTGTGAAGTTATTTTGTGTGTTGTATTGGACCAAACCTTTGTGCTGAACGAGTTTCAGCTGAAATGAGTGAAAATTTTTCATAAAGTCACATTGCTTAGCCTGAAATCAAGAGAAGGAGAAACTGGGGTTTGGGTGGTTTTTGCTGTGTTTTTTGTGGTGTTTTTTTTCTTGGGAGCTTTTTTTTTTTTTTTTTTAATTCAGCAATGTTAGTACAAGCTTGTGCTCACATACAGGTTTCCATTTTGGAATAGATGTTTATGTGCACATAAAAGAATCTTTTTAGAAAATACTGCCTTTGAAAATGTTATGTTTTCCCACTCTCTCAAGAACTCTCAATACTGTACAGAAATATTCTTTAAAAGCATTTAAAAATACTTCTCACAACACTAATAAATCCCCATGCATGTTTCTGGTATTATGCCTTGTGCATTGATTTGACTTCTTTGCTCTCTAACTGAATTAAATAAGTTAAGAACAGCCCTCTTCAAAAAATAGTAATAAATAACTTTTTTTAAAAAGTCTTTTAAGAGAAAGTATGTCCAATAAACAGGTTTACACAGTTCACACTACAACTTTTAGCTGCATTGTGACACCAAAAATCTATTGACTGTCAGATGATTGTTAATACATTTATTAAGCGATGTGGCTCTGGCACACAGCAACCTTCATAAAGCTTGATCTTGCTTGCTGCCAGTGAAGTCAAGGCGACTGAAATATCACTGCTTTCAAGTACGCAAGGTCAGACTTTTGAAGCAGAAGTGAAGTTGCCAGAGATACAGAACAGGAAGTTCTCAAATGTAGTAACATCTTTGTTTTACAGCATCTTCATCTTCTGGCTTATAGAATGCATGCTGTGCCAGTGACTGCTGAGTCAGGGTAAGGTGACAATAGACAGTCTCTTTGGATCCATAAAAAATATTCTGATTAGGAAGATTTTTCTATGAAAATTGTTTATGCTGAGATGGACCAGGTTAGGGCATAATGGGGTGTACAGCTGTAGTAGCATATCTGGGGTACGGTGTCAGGGTTGCACTGGCATGTGAGGGGTACAGTGACAGGGCAGGGCAGGGAGAAGAGGACATGAAGAGTAGGAAGTAGGTGGGCCCCTAGCATTGTAACCTTCCTCCACTCCAGCATGAGCAAAGTGTGCTTCCATGCCACCTCAGGATGCATCCAGGCTCCTCAGTGTCCTACAGATGTAAATGCTCGCTACAGAAATGCTGGAATAAGTGCAAACTTCCAGATCCCACGGTTTTTCTTCAAAGTGCTACACAAGAAAAAAGAGTAATAAGATGAAGGTGGGGATTAGTGGGATGTTGTGAAAAATAAAGAACATAAAAATAAAGATCAAGCTAGGTTGGAGAAGGGTAAAGCACAGCCTTGTTGGGCTTTTCTTTTTTCTTTGCAAATTCTAGGTTCACTAACATGAATCTCTAACTGTGAAGGTGAATGGTCAGCTGCTGCCTTTCTCTTGCTCGTTGGTACCTAGTGTCTGAAAAGGGTATGACGTGTGTTTGAGGGAAGACTTTAAGATACACAGTTCAACAGTGACCTGTTCCCGATAACTTTCTGTTATCAAAGTTGAACTGTGTGTGCTAAGTTTCAGAACTGCTTTCATTTCTGTTAGTATCCCTGTGACTGCTGTCAACATGTAAAATGCATTGCTACCCTCAGGCTAAAGTCAGATATTTGTCAACTCCAATGGGAGCTGCAAGCCTGTATCTGTGGAATTCCATTATGTTACGAGAATAGAATAAGAAAATTTATATTCTAAATGGGTGCTAGTTATTTTCTGAACAAGGCAAATTCCATGTTCCACTAATACCACGTTTTCAAAGGATCTTCTCTAATTTAACGGTTACTACTTTAAAAAGGATTCTCTTTGATTGCATATTAAAAAAATACTAAATCAGCAACGTGTAATGCCTAAGATTTTTCAAAGTGGTAGATGATTCGAGATGCTTCATTTTTTGCTTCTTTAGACACCCCAAAGAGCAAATTTTCAGAAATGTCTTAATATGCCATGAAAGTCGTGTCACCTCAGTAACTGAAACTGGGGAGGCAAAATCACCGGGCACCACGGAAAATCTTGTAAACTAGCAGAAGCATCAATACAGCTTGAGAATAACAACTTTACCCAGCACCAAGGTTTTGCAACCACTCACACACATATAACAACAGAACAGTATTAGAAATCGGTTTGTTTAGCAAATTGTTTCTCAACCAAATGCAACCTCCAAGATAGGGTAATGCTCTCAGAGCCGAAATCTTTTTGCTGTATGACTTGTTCTTCATTAAAAATTAAACTAGGTAAATGCTGAAGTGGATTAGAGTTAATAATTCTCTAAGGAAAAATTAATACAGTACCTGATATTCCACGGTTAACATTCAGGCTGATAAAACATATTCTTCCTTCAGTATCTTTTTATTATCCAGTAAAACATTTTAAAATAGCCCTCTTAGAATAATTTTCTTTTACTGTGTCTGTGAACTTCCTGTTGCCCTCGTATGACACCTACAGCCAGATTTGACACTTACAATCGCATATTGTGTCTCATGCCTGTGTGTTTTAGGATAACAGAAAAATCTGCTCAGTTTGATAACGTCAATGAGCCATATAACAGTTCAGCAGACACTGACGCAAATTGTGTATGACATAGCTACATAAATATTAAATAAACACCAAATGGAATTATGAGAAGTTGTAGG
>NW_010433244.1:10943-26237 GCF_000710305.1 Buceros rhinoceros silvestris | reverse complement strand
GCCTTTCTCTCCAATTTAAACAGGAGGGGAAAAAACCAAAATTCATAAAGAGCATTTAAAAGTGACAGATTAAAACTTGTGTTGTGAATGAAGTATTTTCTACTCATCGTTCACAGCAGGCTGCAGCTTGTTGAGCTGAGCGAAGTTCACAAGTGGGTTCCGCAGACTCTGAGGAGAGGAAGCATTTTATCACAGGAGACTTCATAAAGAGCAAGATTGTGATCTCGTGCTAGAGTCTCTTGTGTCTGGCAATCAGGTGCTTTAACATACGGTAGGGTTTTCTTCTGCAAAGCATTACTGGATATTTGGGGACACACATTTTCAATAGAAAGTGTGGCACTATCACAACTAATATTCTGTATACTTTGTATTACTGGTTGAAACAAAAGTTCACATAAATGGATTAAAAATCTTTTCAGGTAATTTTAAACTCCAGTTCTTTGCCTCTTCTTCTAGCGATCTGCGGTATTTACAGCTAAGCTGAACAAATTCTTCTATCAGACAATAAGTCTTTTCACAGATAGATACACTTTGACAAAACGCTTATCCAATTTGTGCCTGTTTCCTTCTGGTTATGCCAAATATAATAAATGTTGACAGGTGCAACTTTGTAACATCGCCTGTTCTGGAAACACGTTTTGCCAGTTTTTATATAGTAATTAAAATTTTCCATATGGAACGGCGGATTTCTTAACGTGTCCAAACCAGCTCGTTTGTTTGCTTTTTAAATCTTCTGGCACTTTTTCACAAAGGATGGAGAACACCTTTTCTGGTCTTACACAAAACTAGTCTGCATTGGAGAGGGATGAAATATCATACCTACTGGACCTAGAAACTGCTAAGAAACTCTTAGCACATGCTAGTAGCAAGAGAGTTCTTCCCCAAACCAAATAAAACTAAAATAATAAGCAAACAGTAAGATTTCCTTTTTGTTTTGTTGTTGTAGGATAAACCTGTAACTGCTGATTCTACTTTTTCTAACTTTTCTAATTTCTTTCCCTTTTCTTAGGTTTAGCTCTCATTCACACTAAATTATTCATTTCCTTTTGAAGTGTTTGTAGAATTCTGTAGGAAAAGCAGCTGAGGTAGCTGAAGTAAAAGGGATTTCATTGGTGCAATTTGTTGATTATCTGGTTAAATGTTTTAACGCTGAGGTGCTCTTGTGTTCTGCCCTCACTGATGATAGTCTTTGAGAGCAGTGCCGCAGGCAGTAAGTAATCTTGGTCTGGTTTTATCCTTCATAGATAAAATCTATATTGAAGAATAGCTATTGCTGTCACTGGAGATAGAATAAAGCAAAACTTTTCTGCTCATCTTTCACTTTTTCAAGGCTTTGGGCCTTAGCTCTGGGTTGGACTTTATAGACTGAAGGTCTTAATTAATTTTTTATAAGTTTTGCTATTTTCACATGTTATGTTCTAATAATGGCTTATGGGTACACCGTGGCTGTGAGAAGATAGAGATTTGCCATGCAGTGCCACTGGCTAACGAGTGTGAATTATTTCCCTTTCTGCATCTGTTCTTACATAAAGGAAACAAAAATTCAATAGATTGCTATTCTTATAAATGTTTAATAGAAGTAGTAGAAAATAGCTTCGCTAAAAATGGTGATGTGGTATGTGTATTAAGCAAGACAATCTGAGGACTCCTTGATGGAAACAAATTAAAACTCATCAATGAGAAAACCAACATCTTCACAATACATGGTTTTAATGATTACTCAGCACAGAAATACAGGGTTCAAGATCAAACCTTTTGCTAAATAAAGTGTTGTGGTTGTAAAGTGTATTAAGAAATTTTAAGTCTTAGATTGCAAGATGGATCTCCATAACTTAAGATATCCCAGGGGTACTAATGACAATAAAACTACAAAACATCTGTTAAACATTAAGAAGAAATTTTTCCTTTATTACAATCAGTAACCTGATTGCACATATGAGTGTGGTAAGTCAAAATGGCTGTAAGTGAATGCTCAGTAAATTCCCAAGAAACCTCCGGAGTCTGCCACAGTCCGCTGCAGTCTGTCCAGCCAATCCAGATTTACTTCAAAGCCTCTGGTATTGACTCCAAGTCCTAAAATCCCATAAGCTTGTCACAGCTCAAAGAATGGCCCGCACAAAGAGCTGCTGTAACCTTTTGGTTTTACCTTATTGGTGGGGATAGTATGTGGTTTATGTGTGTAGAATTTACTACTCCAAAATTCAGAGGAGAGGGGAAATGCAGCAAATGTGTGTGCTGACGTGTGCCTAGTTAATGACAAAGATATGATAATATTGTATGTTGGCCATTTTCATGACTTGTTTGTTTATTATTAATTTGAAGCAAATCGAGGACCATAGTCCTAGAGTAAAAATTTAATAGTACTAAAAGTTGGTTAATACGGAATTTTGACACAAATCCTTTAAAACATTTGCAAGACAGTAAACAAAAATCACAACTGAAATGAAATCAGTGTATAATCTATTTTTCCTTCCCTGTTTTTGTGTTAGGAAGGTAATGTAAGACTCCTTTCTCCCTACCTAGTTCATGTTATCTATGTGTTTCAATAATTAATAGAAAAGTGTATGTGATAGGCAACACTGATGCAATTCAGTTCTACTACAGAATATACTTTCTGGTTGCTCATAATTTTTGAGTATTGGAATATTACCCATTGGTTAATGATTTTTATTATCAAATCACATCTCCTTTATAACTAAATTTGGAGGCAGGATAAACCTCCAATTCCCAATTCTACTATTTTTAACTTCTTTTATTTGCAAAATCTTTTTTTCCTTTTTATATTTAGATCTTATTTAGATAGTACTATTAATATAATTTTCTTTTTTGAAATACCAGTAGAATTTTTTAGGAAAAGCAGATGAAGTAATTGAATGTAAAGGTATTAGTGTAGTTTGTTGATTTTCTGTTCATGTGCAAAAGTATCTTCTGGTCTTTATGGGAACTCTAAGGACACCAGTGTAACAAATCTGCATGCTTAGAGTTCAGCATATGTGGGAATTTTTCAGAAAATACTTTTGAAGTTGTCTGTGTGTTATTCCAAAATAAAAGTTAAGAAATGGTGGTGGAGGCTGGGGGGGTGAAACGGTAGTTTTTAAAGACAGAAATAGAGATTGCAGCTCTACAAACAGGAACATTCACTGTTGAAATTTTAATTTAGCTAGATTTCCAGTGGGCTGTTTGTTTCCCTTCTGCAGACTACAATGACTCATTGTAAGGGTGCACATGTTGATCAAGTTTCAAACAAGCTAGAAATTTGTAGCAACCCTCGGTCAAAATCTGAACAGTATTTTCTCTGTGGTTGGAAAAATGATAGATTTGGCTTTTCAAAGTTTAATCACATCTTTTGCAAAAAAACGATGTGGAACTTACTGAAAATTTTTGTTGATGCTTTCTTTTGTTGTGCCAAAAATGTTTCAAAGCTCTGTTGTGTTTAATGAGCAGCAAAGACTCTACAGCCTCGTGATTAGGGTGTGGGCCTGGGCTGAGAAAGATGTGATTTTAGGAATGAATGGCATGGGATGAAAAGCTCTGCCTGATCCCACGTGAAATACAGACTTTATCCTGCATCTCCCGTAGCCCTGGCCACTATCCTAAACATCTGGTTATATGGAAAAGGTGAAAGCTCATCTTTCTGAAAAACTCCATTTTTAATATAATACTGCTAAATGGATTTGGGCAAAAAAATTTGCTGAAACTCTTGGATGTTTTTCATTTAAAAAATGAGCAGAACATTTGTGAGATTTGCTATAGAAAAGTGTTGCTTGTCTTCAGGCTTTTTTACTGCAAACCAGCGCATGCAAATTGTCTCCACTAGCCCTCAAGTATGTTGTCCATCAGAAAGAACTGTTAGGTCATGCAGACTTTCCCTCTGGGGTCACAGGAGGGTTGACCACAGGTTATAACATAGAAAATAACAATTACACTTCTTAAAGAGAAATTCTTAAGAGAATACAAATATTCAATGAAAACTAAACCTTTTTTTGGCCAGCATAGGAAATAGTTATGATTTCTGTAAGAATTTAGCTAAACTATTAGTCTTGCAGCAACAGTATAACTTATTGTATTTATTTCACTCATTTAGTACAAGCAACAAGATCAACACTGGGTAAACTTCTATGCATGAAGAGAATTAGTTCTGGAATTTTGTAGGTCTTTATATGGGGTACCAACAAAACTAATGTGTGAGCTTATTGGGGCCTTCATGAAAATAAATACAGAGAGCAAACAAATGAAAGAATCTTTCCAGTCACTGATCTCTCACATGATCATTGTAGGCATAATCTCATCGAGGGATGGGCACCTTGTGTTTGACTGGAATTATTTTCACTTTAGTGTAACATTACAGAAGATGAGACCATGTTTCTAGGCTCTCATGACATCCCAGACCCTCTCCTTCCCAAAGGTTCATGACACTCTAAGAGATAGTTAATGTTATGGATGGGAAAAGAAGCTTTTTTCAGTTAGAGATAGAGATCCTGGTGTCTTTTTTTATTTTTTCTGTGAAAGTTGTTTCCTCCTCTCTTTGATAACGTGTTTGTTTTGTACCTGACAAGTATCATCATTAAATGCTCCAGTATCTGCGTTTTCACTATCCACCTCTAAAGAAATCTGATGCTGATAGTGAAGGGGGGAAAAAAAGGCAAATGAAACAAATGGTTGTTAGTGGAGATCTTGGAGAAACTCAGGAATCCCGTAAGGCTGGAACTCTCCTTAATACATTTGGTGGTGGAAAGAGATCCCAGCAAGGATACTGAAGGCAAACAAAACTGTTGACAAGAAAGAGACCTTGGGAGTATGGTAAAGAGTTGTATAACCTTTGCCAGACTAATGTGATCTCACATCAGTAGTGATTGTTTAAATCCAAAAAGTGCCTAGTTGATGCCAAAATGGCATTGCTAATCCTCTGTAGAAATACCATGTCTTCGTGAAATTAGAATTAGTTATCTAATAGATGTTCTGATACTGACATAACTTCTTGTTATGCATTTGGAAGGGTTTTTTTGCTACATTTAGGAGTGGCCTTCAGTCTACAGCTTGAGTCTGCTGTGGTTGCCCTAGGGATCACAAAACCTTATAACAGAAAAGGGGAGTGGATTGGCAGAGAGCTGCTGGGGCACAGAATCAGAGCTACATTGTGCTTGTGTGGCACAGTGATAGCTGAAGTAAATGGAAATGAGCTAATTTTGCCTCCAGAAGCAACTTTACAGCAGTATGGACCTTACTGCGGATTTGTTTAAAATTTTGGATGAGGCAATTAACTTAAATGAAACTCCAAACTACTCAAGCTAGGCTGCCAAAGCTAGCTTAGGCTTTTTTTCCAGTATGTCACGGCACACAGTAAGAGCATCCCTTGAGTCTAAACATTCAGGTCCTTGGAGGATATCTCAGGGCACTGCTTTATGAAGCAAAGCCTTGCTTTCCTGAAGCTGAGAATAAGATGCTCAGTTTTCTGGCATACCAACCAGGCAAAAAACCATTGCATAAAATCTCAGTGTTTCATAGATTAGAATTAATCAGTAAAACATAATTTTATTTTGTGGCAAATCACACAAGCTGCAGAAATGGAACTTCGTGTTTCGGTAAAAATTCTCAGGCAAGAAAGAAAACCTCTTAGAACAGTGATGTATCCTTCATACTTGTAGTGTTAATCTGTATTTGACATAAAGAAGCAAGCTCACTGGGGATTTTTTTACATATGCATTGAACTCCAGCTTCAAAATAATCAACTGGAAAAATGGAAACAACTCATTTTAACTGTTGTGTTAAAGCACTTTCATTTAAATTGAAACCAAATAGCCTCTTGCAAAGCTGCCTCTCATTTTCATGCCATTATGCAAATAAACACGAGCGATGAATCACAGATATTATTTCTTAATCCATTTTCTGGAACTGTGTTTAGCGCAAGTAAAAGCAGTTCAAAATCCTGCAAGGCTACTCTTAGTGACAAGAAATGCTAGTGATCAAGTTCAGCAAACGTAGCCCAGGGCCTCAGTGAAGAAACGGGAGCATTCAGCAGTTGGTGGAATTAGCCTCACCGAGTAACTTGTAGTATCGCATAAAAACATGTTGTTCCTTGATCGGGGTAAGTTTGTTCTTTTTGAGCCCTAGACTTCAGATGAGTAATAGAGATATTAAAAATTTGCATTTTGGATTCCTTATTGAGAAGCTTCTTAGGACCTAAGCTGAGTCTGTCCTCATTGGAAAGACAACCACTCCTGACTCACATGGCGAACAAATCAGATGACTTTGGCTACTAATGAAGCTCAGGAATCAGACACTTCCTCGCTGTGTAAGTTCAGATAAATAGGATATGTAGGGCTTTTGAAGCTTAAAATGCTTGCCTTTTGTCAATATAGTACATCATCCTTGTGCCCTTTGCATGGAATTATGTGGATAAGGTTCTTGCTACACAAATGTTTGTAGGCTTGTGTTAGTTTTTCAAAATTATGAATGATATCCATTCATGTGCAAATCGGTAGCAAAGCACAGAAATTGCTAACGAAATATTAATCGGAAAGCAAAACCTCAGATCTCCTTCACCACTCGTGGCCAGGGCATTCTCACCTCTGCAAGAATAATTGGTGTTAAATTTCCCACCTGTACTATCTGTTCAGTATGAATTGAAACCACAAACAAAACTAGTTCAAGGAGTCAACTGTTTGAAAAAATAATAATAGTGCTATAAGTATAAGCAGTGGGAAGCCACTGCGTTTTACATAGCTTTCAAAGTAGTCTGGAAGAAAAAAAAATACATAAATCTGAACCAATTCAAATCAGTTGTGGGACCCTGCTACTAAGAAAAACGCAACTACAGTACTTTCAGCTGTGAAGACGAATTCTCCTTTTATGCACAAAAATTAAAACATGCTTGTCAAAGTATGAAGCTCTCTTTGAGTTTTCACCATATTCCTTTTTACACTGTCTTATGTCTTTTGTTTTCTTTCTTTCTTCTGATGCTGCTTTAATACCAGGGCAGATGTCAAGGTTGTCTCATTTATTTTCACACATCTCTAACTATGGGATATTGAACGCTTCAATTTTTAGTAACATAATGAGGGAATTAAGCAGAAAACATATTTCCCCCCTAAGTCAAACTGAGTTGAAGTTTAGATTACTTGATACTTCACAGGAAGTGCTGAGAATTTGAGATTGAGTCCCACATTCCTGAGCAATATTGATTTCTCTTCTTGTGAAATTCTTGCTTTTTAGATAAAGTGCAGAAATAACATATGCCAGTTTTTAATTACTAGGAAGAAAGAGTTAGAGTAGATAGCACAATGTAAGCAGGTTTCCATTCCTAAATTTTTCCAGGGAAGCTTTACTGACATTAAACTGAATTTCTGACTTTTTCAGCAATTGACACTTCTACTTCCAACAAAACTAATTGCTTTCTGTGATCTCTTTTCTCATTTTATGGCAGGGTAATAAATGCTGTGTTTCAGCATATTAGAAAAGCTGTAACAATACTTTCTCATTTCCAAAACCGTTAAGAGGCAGCACTTAATATGTTAATAAGTAAAAGTCTGGAATAAATCAATATAAATGCTTGGTTGAGAAAAAAAATCATACAGGAAAACAGAAAACAATGTGACCTGATTCTACTATTTTCTGAGAATTTAGTGTCTGTAAGAACACAGAAAATTTAGTCAGTAAGGGCAGAAGTGGTCAAATGAATAAAGAAATATGTTTAAGCCATGCAAAACTGAAAGCCCAAATTGCACTGATTTTATTGGTATGTCTTCATATAATGATGCTTCTTAAATGACTAAAGGAAATAAATAAATTAATCCATTTAAAAGACCCTAGAAAACTGCTTCCCACTGATTAATGTCTTCATTTTTAAGAAGAGTTCTCTGAAGAACACTGTCTTCAGAAAGCTAAGAAAGGAGCTAGGAGGGACATTATATGCCTCAATGCAAGACAGATACATTAAAAAGCCTTTCTGTATTGAAAGATTTTATAGGATATGTTTTGGTCTTCATGTCATTTTTAATGATGCAGCCCAACAATAAAATACAGCTAGTTTACTGCTGTGTCAGACACGAGCGTCTCAACGCAAGAATGGAATCCTGTGGAAAACCTCTTTATGTTAATGGGTCCAGGATATTGGCTAGAAAGCATTTTCCCAAGCATGCAAAAATTAAATCCTATGCAATGTACTTGCTGGTTTTATAAGCATTACTATAAGTTCAAAACGTGAGTGAAGGGAAAGGATAGGTTTCCCTATAGAAAATTACAATATTTCCCATATTAGTGCAGTCTGTGAAACTGCAGGCCCAGGAGAACAGTTATACATTCACATGGGATGTTATATAAAGTTACATAAAGATAAAAATACTACAAAACGAACTTCACTATGACTGAATGAAAGTGTCAAAACACTTCATAGAAAAAAAATTGAGATGTAGATGCAGAGTAGAAAATAACATATGTGAATGGTAATGGACTAATGGGTTAAAAGAAAAGGGAACTAAAATTCAGTGGTTAGAAAGGTACAAGAACATTCTCTAATGTTTTGGCCAAATAGCGAAAGACTAATAGAGAAGTAGCAATCACACACAGTTGACAGATTAACAGGTCTTTGAGATTTAGAAAAAAACATGTGCTTTGTTTAGAAATATCAGATAGGACAAAAATCATTGAAATATAGTAAACTGAACTGAAAAACGGGATCACAGAAACACATAAATCACACAACAGTTCAGGTTGGAAGGGACCTCTAAATGTCATCTAATCCAACCTTCTATTCAAAGAAAGGACAGCTTCAAAGTTACAGGAGGTTGCTCAGGGTCTTGTCCTGTTGAATTTTGAAATACTCAAAACCACAGACAAAACCAATTAAAAACTAAATCTTTCTGGGAAAGCTGTTCTAGTGCCTAGCTGCTCTCTTTGTAAAATACTTTTTTCTCTGTACCCAGGCAGAGTTTTTCTTGCTGCAGCCAATGACTATGGACTCTTGTCCTCTGAGTATTTTATATGAAATCTACATAAAACCAAGTAGAAAACATTTGATCAACAGTGAAGCCAGCTCCTACTTCCATCAAAACATTCCTTATAGTTTTTCTTTTTTGTCCCATTAAAGATTTTTAAGTTCTACCTGTGTTCCTGTTGTCTTGGGCTTTTAAAACCCACCTGATCCATCCTGCTTTTTTTTGGAGGGTGAAGGGGCGGGGGAAACAAGGGAATCAGATTTATTCGAATTAGGATATATTTTTCCCCCTGAGGATATCAGCCTGTCTTATAGATCATGAATTTCGCAGCATTGATTTACGTCTGTACTATAGCTAGTCTCACTGGGGCTCCAGAAGAGAATAATTCACCCATCAGTGAACCTACATTTCACTTAGTGCCATTGTTTACAGGAGAGGAAGGAAAAAAAAAATATTCTGCTTTATGATTTCTTTTTTAAATCAAAGTGCCATCTGCAGAAAACACTCCGGCCCACCTGAATATCGGGTGAAGCACATTTCTGTAATCACTGGAATTTTTATTCAGAATGTGCTACAGGTTTGATTACATGGTTGGCAATCTGTTTCTGCACGCGTGGCACAGATCAGGGCAACAGCCTCCTCCGTTATTTCCTAACATACTGTCTCTTCTCTTTTTTGTGCTGCTGCTCCGTTCACTGTTAATATTTCTTTTGATCTTGCCAGCACTGGCAGAGTAGAAGTTGCCTTTCTTGCTTCCACACAAGTATTTGAAAACCTGTCAAAGTGCTGAAGTTTTCATTATATGCTTTTCATCATTACTCTGTCTCGCTGAACAAGTTTATTTCAAAGGCTTTGCTAGAAAATGACAAGAAACATGACAATTTATTTCCTTGTCTTTTCATTACATTAGCAATGCCATGAAAGATTTAGAATCCATTTATTTTTACTAAAAGGCATGATGCACTGCTTTACCAAAGAGAAGACAATAAGAGAATGAGAAATATTAATTTGGGATGTTATGGTGATTGAGGGGCTTTGAGTCTGAGGCATTTGAGTAGAAAGCCTATTTATTTGTAGTTCACAAATACAAACATTTTAATTAAATTTTTTAAGGGATGAATTGCTGTAAATAACATAAAACAACAAAGGGTGAAGAAAACTCTTGATTTGACACAGTAACTACAGTATAGGCAATTCTTTGTACTCAGCCTCGGAAAACTCCATTTTCTTTTGCTCTGAATCACAACTTAATGTGGTATTTATCATCAGGCTATTAAAGATGTTAATGCTATATAAGCCATAGTTTCTTTTTTCCGTTACTGATATTGCACAGAGTACAGATCAAGAGGGTTTTACTTAATGCTTTCTCCTAACAAATAAATGTGAAACATGCAGTATGAACTGAGAAGTTCAGCTTATGAACTACGATTCAAAACTATTATTTCAAGCAATCCAAAGGATAAATCAAATTGCAGGATTCCCAAAGATATAAAAAGAAATATTCTATAGTTGTTAGCTATTTTATGGATATGAACAATACTATTACAAAAAGTTTAAGTCTGTTTTATATGTATCCAAGTAGGCATAATTGTAAAGAATGAAATTTTGAGTCTGATTAGAGCAAATGGGAGCTGTACCATCTAATACACCCCAGTACTTTTAAAATTCACATTTTCTACAAGAGAAGACAAAATAGGAGAAGCAGGTGTGAGTTTGGGATTTTGGAGAGTATTTTTAGTTTCCTTGTACCCTCTCAGATAATGGAACTGTATGGATCTAGCGCAGCTTATAGATCTGTGTATGTATATAAAGTAGGTATAGCCAGTTGGACCACCATGAGAATAAAGCTGCTCCTTAAAGGAGTGAAGTATAAGATGAATAAAATCTAGTTGTACTTTTACCAAAATATCTCAATCCCGAAATTTATGAAGTTGAAGTGTATCAACTTTTCTTGAAAATATACCTTCAGCATTAATTTACAATAGAAATATCAAGCAGTAAAGAGAGTCGATGTAATAAAAACACTGAGAGAATGTCATTCTAACTGACAGTTAATTTGCACATTCTCATTAAACCAGCATCTTGAAATAAGGTTCATTTAATTATTATGAGCTGCTAAGTACAGACATAAAATATTGACCTTCTCTTTAAAGGGCATCGGTCATTTTTACCGGATTTCAAGCACCCGTCTCTGGGTAGCAATTTAAAACTTGAAGTGATTTCCTCTTTGAGTTGCTTCTGGTAGGTAGGAGAAAAGTGGGAGGGTGAAATGAAAGTCAGATGAGGCCACCAATACCAGGTATTATCCAATACTGGGAATTAATCAAGTAAATTGTATTTCAATGTGTTCATTTCCCAATTTAGAAAAAATGGCATCAGTCTCCCTGCTGAAGGGTTGGTTGCATTTGTTCTTGGAGTTGTATTCTAAGGTAAGGTATGTTTGAGCACAGCTAGTTAGTGACAAAACATCGATAAAAGCAAATGAGTTTATTTGACATATAGAGCATCGTGAATTTCACAGGCACAAGCAGTTATATGTTTTTCTCATACTAAGTACACATCTGACATTTATGCAATGACTTGGTTTTCGTACAAGGAAACATAATAAACAGCGCTATTAGAAGACTGGTATTTTCTATAATTTATGAAGCCATTTGAAAAATGGAAGATTGTGTAAGAAATCAGAACATTTTATTATGGTCAGATTATTATATTTATGTTTGCTATGGTCTTATTTGGCTCTTCTGCCCTATTTTGCAATGTTTTCTCTTTATTTATTAAAGAAAGTAGAAAAACAGAATTAAAATTGTTTTAAACAATTAAAAAGAGAGAAAAAAATTAGGAATACAGACTGCTGATTCATTGTCAGACTTGTTTTCTGTCTTTGAAAGAGTTGGTCACAGAAAGTGAATTATAAATAAGGAAATAATTAAAAAAAAAAACTTCCAATGACAATTTTCACGCAATATGGGTTTGACTTCCCCTTCTATTGCTGTATTTAAAGCAAAAAAAGAAAAATCATTACTATTATTATACTTTGCTTAACCTAGTGAAGATGTTGTACAATCCATTCATTTTAAACAAGAATGGTTCCCTGTAAACACACAGCCTGTCTTATTTATTGCCCTAAACCATCCTGAATTAAGTCAATTCACGTGAAGAATTTGGCAGTATTTTATGTACAAAGTCTGTTTTTCTTTACTTACAAGTGTAAATCAGGAATAATGTTATCCAGGTTGAAAGAGAAAGAGTAGAAAGTGTCTTCTTGGTTTCAGATACACGTTTTACAGCAAGCAGCCTGTGAAGGAATGCATTCAATATTCTTCTTCTTTGTAACCCTCTACAACTGTTGACTTTTTACTGACTGAAGAGAGAAATAAAAATCCTGAACAGACTAGTAATAGTGCTTCTCTAAGACTGAGCATTTCTAGAAATCACATAAAAATTGATAATGTTAGAGCCAAACTTCAGAAAGCCAGATGTTTTTGATCAGTGCTTCTGGGAATGAGCGAGGCATAGCTTGCTCAAAAGTGACAGGATTTAGGGGAGAGAGGGAAAATATTTACATCATTTATCAGTGTCGCGACCCAAGGCAGGCTCTGGGCTGAAGTGGAACGAATCACTCGAACGCCAATGTGGTGTGCGGTGAGACCCGTTTATTGTTTACATTACATCCCAATTTATAGACTCTTGTCCACTCGACTAACTACATGGTGATTGGATAGTGTCTCTGTTACACAGACAGCACACAGCTCTTAAAGCACTATAATTGGATAAAAGGGGTTAGTTCCCACGTGGTGAGTATTTTGGTTAGAGCTAACAAAACAAGGCTAGTAGAGATAGTATTTCCCACACGATAGTACTGCAGCTGGGTTTCGGCTGCTAAGTTTCCCAGAGAAAGTAGCATATTTTCGTAGTTCTAATTTCTGCTAGAAAAATACACCAACAATCAGCTTCTCAGATGTTGGAAGGATTTAGATCATGCTATTTCTTTGGCTCGTTCCAGATAAACTTTTATGCATAAATTAATATAGTTTCTAAAAAGCAGTTGAGTTCATTTATGCACGTTTGATTTAGAAAATCCCTCTCAGCTATGCTGAATCCAGCTTACAAGAACCACATTTTTGACCTTTCTGAGGATGCTGAAAGAGCTCTGCAGCTTAACCAAACCCTTCCACACGCCACGAGCTAGGGCTCCTTGCATGTGTGCCATTTTCCGGAAGCTGGTGAGGTTGGTTATGGCTCAGATAGACACCGTGTTCAGGAAATGTCTCGTTTTGCTGTGCTGGGGCCATACAGCAATTCTCGGTAAACTTAGATAGCTTAGTAGCCTGGAAGAGGGAGCCCTACTTCCCCCTGTTGCCAGCCAGCTAGCCAAGTCATTAAATTCACAACATGGCTGAGAGTGAATTTTAGTGAATTCAGGAATGCTAGGAAATGTATTTAAAATTAGCTAGACCAAAAATAATTATTTCATGTAGACAGAACAAAACTTGTTGCTAGAAGTCTACAATTTTAGAAGGCAAAATACTGAATAAATTTTTCTCTTTAGAGGAGCATCTTGAGACAAATATTAGAGAATATTCTCTTTGGAGAAACACTCTAGCTGCCACTCTGACCTACATTTAAAATGCATGGGCAAGCTTAATACCTCTGGGGGCTAATGCAGAAGACAGGCTATGCATTGTAAATTGCAGAAATGAGCTAAAGATACATATTGCTTCATGTAAATCTGTATCTCAGTGGCAGTAATTTAATACAACAATATCACTACATCAGCGCTATTGCAGAAATATAGTATTTCCACTTAACTTTTTTAATGTCTGCTTAGAGTAGTTTTTTAGTTTTTAGAGTAGTTTTAGAGTAGTTTTTAGTTTTTTTAATGTCTGATTAGAGTAGTTTATACATTTTCTCTGGTTTCTACATACATTGTGTAAGTATCATTCACCTTAATAACTGGTTTCTCACTGTTTCACTTGGTTGCATATCTGACATAATTTTACACAATGTAGTCTCCTGGCTTCAACAAGGCGGGGGTCCCAAATACAACCCCCCTAGATAATTAGGGGTCACTGTTCATCCTTCTGCATCACAGTGTTCACTGATGAGACCACTGATCTTGCACAATAATTGAAGGAGATGAGAAATAAAAGAACCAAAAGTATGTATATTTGCAGAACAGCTTTTGTTAATAAAAATGGAATTCTGATTAGGACATCCAGATGGTCTTACTACATTCATTACCAAGTTTTTAAAAATCTTGCTCTATTATTTTCCTTGAAATTTATTCTCTTAACTTTCTTGCTGTTTGCTCTGTGATAGTCACTGCTTGTGTCAGCAGAGAAAATAAGACAGGGAGGTTTTCAACCTCAGCTGTTGAGTTTCAACATTGAAGAGCTGCTGTTAAACCTGCCATGGGGGAGAAATTCATGTATCTCTGTGATATTAATAAACCATCCTAGAATTATTTCAAGCACTTGTGTAAAGATTAAAGCCAGACCTTGCTAAGTGACAAAATTTCTCTCCCCTGCCTCCCATTTCCCCCAGCCCTCAAGCTTTCTTGTTTATGCAAAGGAAGGAATCTCTTATGTGTCTACTCTTCAGGAAATATTTCAAGTGACAGAAAACTATGTTACGAAAAATACTGAGGTTCAGAACATGAGTTTTAATTATTTTTGGTCCTGTCTCTTGTGACTAACAGATATGGTCTTCAAATCAAAAATAATAAGCCTAAAAGAAAGCATAAACTTCTGTGTGATTGTTATGGCTAAAGGAGCCTTTTAAAGAGAACAAATATAAATTTGATTATTTTGAGTAATATCCCCATCCCAGCCATCTTTGTAGTACCATGAGATGTCTAAACTAAGGAAAAGATGATGAGGACAACATCTTTCTTCTCATGACAGCAATATAATGATAACATACTGAGCAACTGAGGAAATCTTCTACACAGGATTATAATTAAAAAGAAATTAATGTAGTTCCCTACTTTCTCTGTGCAGGCTGAGACCTCTACTCCAAACCCTCCCTGAGTCAGCAGAGCAAGGAAACCCTGTCCATCTCCTCCTTTCCCCCTCTATATCACACTTGCATGTCTTACCAATTTTACCAACGGTTGCTGCACAGCCTTGGGAAGGCTGCTGCATTTTGACGGTTCTAAAGACAGCAGGTGTCCTGGCCAGTATTATTCGTATCTGACATCTCAGCACCTATCTCCAGCCCCTATATACAAAAATGATATTTTCAAATACCAGCATTTCAGATACAGACATTTTAAAGTTATGAGATGAGCAGCAGTAATTTTTTTTTCCAGCTCCATAGATCTATCTGTTTTGAGGAAGAGATAAATGTGGGAGGAAAG
>NW_010433244.1:0-10848 GCF_000710305.1 Buceros rhinoceros silvestris | reverse complement strand
GAAAGAGTGGGCCTATTACTGTGGTAACACCTTTTTTGTTTGAGTAATTATCATTCTCTTGCTGAAAACTATATGCAAGGTAGGTTTTTAGGAAGAGAGACTTAAGTTTTCTTGCCCTCCACCTGAATAAGGAACTTTTTGATAGATGACACAGCAAAAGCCATGTTTACTCGATTATAATGTTAAATCCAGCCACAAGTCAGGCTTGTATTTTTTTCTGTTACTGTGGTTCTTACACCAGAGCCAAGACTATTGGCTTATCAATAATTTTAAACCAAGTAAATCTCATGAGACCTCACGTGGAATACTGCATCTAGTTCTGGTTTCCCCACAGAAGAAATACATGGGCCTTTTGGAGTGGATACAGAGGGACTCAAAAATTATCAGAGGGATGGAACAATTCTCCTATGAAGAAAGGCTGAGAGTGTGGGGTTGCTTCAGCCTGGAGAAGAAAAGGCATTTGGGAAACCTTATTGCAGCCTTTCAATACTTAAAGGAGCCTTATAAGAAAGATAGAGAGAGGCTTTTCACCAAGACAAGGCAAAGGGTAATGGCTTTAAACTGAAAGCAGGTAGATTTAGATTGGACACAAGGAAAATATTCTTTACAATGAGGGTGATAAGACAATGTTTTGCCCAGAGAAGTTGTTGATGTCCCATCACTGGAAGTGTTCAAGACCAGGTTGGTTGGTTGGTTCTTTCAGCAACCTGATCTAGGTAAAGATGACCTGCTCACTGCAGCAGGGTTGGACTAGATTACCTTTAAAGGTCCCCTCCAACCCAAGAAGGCTCATACACCAAGGAGTTCAACCTGGAGAAAAGAAGGCTTCGGGGAGACCTTACAACACCCTTCCAGTCCTTAAAGAGGACCTATAAGAAAGATGGGGATATCTTTTTAGCAGGACCTGTTATGACAGAACAAGGGGTGATGGTTTTAAACTAAAGGAGGGGAGATTTAGACTAGGTATAAGAAAGACATTTTTAACAATGAGGGTGGTGAAACACTGGTGCAGGTTGCCCAGATTGGTGGTAGATGCCCTGCCCCTGGAAATATTCAAGGTCTGGTTCTGGGGCAATCTGATCTAGTTGAAGACGTCCTTGCTCACTGCAGGGTGGGTGAACCAGTTTACCTTTAAAGGTCCCATCCAGCACAAACCACGCTATGAATCTATGATTCTATGTATACTTTCCATCTGCATTCCAAGAGCCTTTATACTCCTGTTGCAATGTCTCTTCATGGCTAAAAGAAATTTAGTTTTTTAGGTTTTGACTACTAGTGTGATATTCTACAATTCCCACTAGCTGTGATACTTACATTATCAAGTTACCTTAAAAATCAAGGGTCTCATTTCTTCCCTTTCTACACAAGTTAGCAAACAGCATATTTTGCTAAGTATAAATTTTTTTCTATCACATCTCTGCGCGATCAATACAATTTTTAAATTCAAAGTATTTTATGAAATGCAGACGATTTCAAACAAAACATTCTTTAAGTAGTCCTAAATCTGCAGTAGAAATCCCACTGCTTGTTCAAAAGCCTGAAAGCCACCATGTTTGGCTGTTAGAAAAGTGCAAGTGGGATTGTCAAAATCGCAAGAAAATTTACGAACTCTCAAAAGGAAAAAAAAGTGGTTAAAAGCCATATTAGTGTAGCTATCAAACCAATGTCTATTCAGAAATAATTTTTATGTCTGTTTTTTTGTTTGAATTTTATATCTCCTTACCAGCACCATTCAGTTATTCCAGGATTGGAAGGCGGCATGATCAAAGTTGTTAAAATGCAACACAATATGGATGCAGAGCTCGTAAAATTAACTCCTGCAAATATTTTAGTAATTGAAATAAAGCTGGGAGAGATGTTAATGCACTGACCCATCACCATCCACACTGTTTATTTGTTAGCATGTTTCCCATCATGCTCTTGGTTCCCATCAGCTACCAATTTTCTAGGCAATGCCCAGGCGCTATTCAAGGAGAACAGGCAATGGGAAAATTTGCTGCAGCCATCTCTTTTTGGAGGCAAAAAGAATCTAGGCTTATGGATGTGGGTAGCCTAAATCCTGTTGGTGGATCTGTCCCAGGAGGCAGCAGCTGTGAAATGCTGTGACATCGGATGCCGAAATTCAGGCAGAAAGCAAGTGATAAAGCCACTAAAAACTGTTGTCTCTTTACACAGGTCTCCTGTTACTTTACCAACTTTGCCTCCTCTAATGTAATTCTTCTAGATTCTTTCTTGTTGAAGCACACTAAGAAATTCTGCAGGGCTAGCAGAGCAATAAAGGTGAATATTTTTAATGTTCTTGTGAACTTATTCAGTAATTTTTCTTGAACTTGTGTTGTCTTCAAAACATGTTGAGCCTTTGAAAAATTTAAAAAATAGGAAGATACATCCTTCTGTGTATAGAAAATGTATATGACTTATGAATTTATTTTTTCCCTGTAGTTCAATAGAATGTACAATTTCACCCCACTGACATAATTTAAAGTATAATGCACCGAATAACGTGATTAACATGGTCAGGAGAAATCCAACATTTTGCAATTTTTGTTATTACTATTTCCAGTCATGACTCCACACTAGCATTTGTCTTTATTATTTTTCTGGTATATTGGATTAGCCCTGGAACAGAGGCCTTTGAAAAGAAGAGATCTCTTGAGTATTGGAAGTATTGCATCAGTTTGCTTATTCCAAGAACTACAATTTCATGGTCTTGAGAATATCAAACTACTGTATATGGTAAGTTTATATATAAGAAATAATAACACTAATAGTAATAATAATGATGAAGATGTCAAGGACTCTTACGTTCTCACGTAATTTTAACATTTTACTTCAGGGCTGTAGAGAACTTTGAAGCAGAATTTATTTAAGAGAAAAATCTCATAAAATTTGCTAAGACTAAAAAATAGATACTTTTAAATGGTGTTAAAGAAGATGGAAAAAATAGGTTTTGAGCCCAATGCTTATTTTCATTGCACCCTATAAAATCATGCATTTGCATGATTTGCTTTGGGAGAAAGACATGTTTGTGTGTTTAGACTCAGGCATCCTTTCTCAATTCTCTGGTTTGCTGTCTTGGCTGAGAACATGATTTCAGATTATTTTGAATCAATTTACTTGAAAACACATGGATAAGAGTAGTGAAATGGATTTCTCAAGGACTATTTACTAAGGCCACCATTGGAATGAAAGCTGCTGAGAAAAAGTAAACTTTTATCACCAGATATAAAACAATACCAAGTTTTGGTGCAAGCACTTTTGAGTATCATCCAGACCGACTAATGCATATTCTTTCTTCCTAGATAACACCCCTTCTTCCAGCTCCTGAAATACTGTCTAAATCTACCTCATGCAATTTTATGGTCTGCTGCTGGATTGTATTAGCAATTGTTTGGCATGTTCTATTTGTTAGTGCTTTTCTGGAAATTTGCCTCAGTGCATGCAGAGATGCTTGTTGGCAATGATCCTATCATCAGCCACATTCAGTTAAAACTGATTCTCTGTGTGCATTGTTTTTTCAATTTCTGTTTCCATTTCCAGAAAGAACACCCTCTCATGTTATTACTATTAAAAGGATTTACATTTCTGAAAGATTTCTATTAAGAGACAAACTAAACTTTTATGTTAATGAGTTGAATTGAAACTTTCATGGTTGCATCATGCACCAAATTAGACAATATTTTCAAAAGACCAAGAACTTAATCTGAACATACAAAACTTGCTTTTTCATGGTTAGCTGAGTTTTACTTTCATTTTTGCAGCTGTTAAAATAAATATAATTTATTAATTTTGATTTTAAAATTGGGGACCTGTGTGAAGATATGTTTGAGCTAACAGAGCTGAGTTAGTGATGACATAGCTTCATGACGAGTACTGGATAGAAATTTCATTTTTATTTATTGGAAGACATATACTGAGTGCTGTACAAGGCACAAATGAGAATATTTGCTCCGTAGCCTTGCAAAGAAACTCAGGTGATGATAATTTTCCTCCTGGTAGACTTGAGTTCTGCCTCTGCCACTTCTCCTTAATTGCATTTCACTGTTGCACAGCTGCAAAAAATAAGACTCAAAAATCTCTACAAATCTGGCTTTTTAAAAAGTGCACAAGCTGAATTTGGATTTTTAAAAAACTATTTGAAATTTTCATGGGTTCCTTCCCTTCAGGAGTCATTCAGTTCAGAGAAGGAGAAGGTTGTACTCTTTAAAATATGGTACTCATTTTAATCGCGTTATGTATCCTTAACAATACATTTCCCAGGTAGCGTTCACTTTTAGTCCAATTATTGTTTTTCATAATAGATATCCAGGAAGCAACTATTCATCAAGCTAATGCCACTCTCTGTATCTCAGGAAGAGCATTTACATCTAATTAATGGATTAATTAAATTAGAACCTTACAGGAAGTTCAGATATTGTTTATCACAAATAACTGAATAGACAGCAAGCCTGAATCCATGAAATGTGATTCGCACCTTCCCCTTTCGCAGGAAGATAAAGAATACCCATGGGTCTGAGAGTGCTTCTGGATCTTCCCAAGATGGAACTCATAAAGTCAACTAAAGCGTGTGTAATATTCTCCTGGAATTTGCATAATTGCTTGGATTAGTCTCGGAGAATAACTTGTGAGAAACAATTCAGCTCTGTCATCCACATGCAGGTATCGCAGGCTTATTAATCTTTCTTTATTTGGTGGAAAAAGGGCAAGAGAAGAATAGGTACAGCCACTCTCCAGCTGGCTTTAATGTTCACATCACAGACTGCCTCCTCTTTTGTACTAGTAGGAAACCAGATTCGGTACTTCAGGGGCCATATACTCTCTAAGCTTAATCTCAGTCATCTGTACAAAGATTGGTTAAAACGGGGCGGAGACAAAGAGGGAGCAACTCAACGCACTTCACAAAGGCAGCTTTGCTTCCCTTTAGCTCTTTCTAGGCCACAGTGCAGGTGGTCTTTTAGCAGTACTGGCCTATTACAGTCATTGCTCTTGACTGCAGGATTTTAATCATTAGATTGGTACAGTCTTTCTTGATCATTAACTTCACCTGGCTCTTTATTCCCTATTTCACAGTAACAGAAAAGTAACAGTGACAACAGTCCCAGTCAAAAGAGTTGCTTCTTACATTCTCCTCCTTAATTTCAGTCCCTACCTTGCAAAAGCAGTTCTTTTGTTGTGTTGTTTGTACCCACCAGGATGGGGTAATGAACACCCTAAGTCACTGACAGATGCTGCCTGCAGAAAGCTCCAAGTCTGCAGGACGACAGGTTTGGGGTCATTCTCCTTGTCTGAAGGCAGGTGCCTTTCCTGACTTAAAAAGCATCAAGATGAAAAATATTTAACAAAGTTATTTGTCATAGTACCCCAAATCCTGCCAACGCAGTGAAGTGTCGAACTTGGACTGGAGTTCCTTTAGCATGCCTCCATGATACTGTATCCACAAGGCATGGCTTTGGCATATGAATTTTGGTTTTGACAAGGAAGTAAAGAAACCTATTATAGGTGGTATTTATTTTCTTTTTTTATTTTTCATGAAATTCAGAAAGAGGAGGTGGAGTTGTTGATGTTTCTAATTTTACTGCCAGTTATCTGCCCTTGAAGTATGTCTCTCACACACACAAAAACTACAAAAATCAAACCTTATGCTGAATTAGTAGCAGTTTTAAGATCTAATTATGTTAATTAAACTTTTAAAATGACACCTTGTAAATGCAACTGTTTAAGAGTGAAATTTAATTAAATCTTACTGCTTGCAAAGCTGAACAATATTAGCACTTAAGGCTTTATGATTTCAGAATTTACGTGCATCTATTTAGTCAACACTGGATCATATTTTGACACCTACTTTAACTTTGCTTCTTTTTATTTAGAGAGAAAACGAAACTACTGGCCAAAAAAAAATTAGTCAAAGCTATACTAGTGTGTATATATAGAGAGAGAAAGGAGATTTTCCCTTTCACCAAAAGTCTGACAAACAAAATTACAAGGGAAACATGGGCAATAGAAAGGGATGACATAACTAACTAGACAGCTGGAGCACATCTAAGAAATTATTCCTTAAGAAAATGTAGTGCCAAAACTGGGAAATAGATGTCTTTCAGAATATTTATTTTATATTTGCCCATTAAAAAATGGACTTAGGAAGCAAGGCAGCATATTTTACACCCACAGTAATTGCAGAAAATGAGAAACTTTTTGTAGAATGAAACAATCTAGCAGACTGATTCTCTGCAGAGGCATATTCTGTAAATTGAAATGTTCACTGACAGCAGATTTATGCTTGAAGTCAGCAGGTTTTTCAAAGGGATTGTGAAACACCATTCTTAGCTGGATTAGAAATGGTCATCTTGGGTTTTTTTAATGTTTGATAGGTAGGTCTATAAATAAGAAAGGTAAGCTGAGCAAACTTCCATTTGAAGAAACCACCTGGGGAAGTTTCTGCAAGGTACTGATACCTCTCAGTGTCCTTTTGAGATAGTGGGAACTGAGGTTTATATTTAATTTGGAGGTTCAAATAATAAGCAACATAGCCTCTATGATTAATATATTTTTTGAAGTTGTCAAATATATTTTACTTTATAGACATGGCATAATACTGTGGTTACCTAAAGTGAAAAAAAATCTTGATCTTATTCCTGTTCCTGGAAAAATTCTTCATCTAAGCGCTCCTCAGTTTGGATGCTGGTTATGTTTTAATGCAGAAGTTTTATTTCTAGTTACTTTTATATGTCTGCATTTTCTGAGTCTCTCAGCCAGCAGAAACTAATAGTTTTACGTTTCAGTGACGAGTGCTACCATTGAGAAATAATTTCAGTGACAATCCCGATGATCCTAAATACTCTGACTTTTGTTTCAGTCAGCATTGTAAAGGGTACTTGTTCACTTCTGGAAGGTGACAGTGGTCCCTTACGTCTTACAGAATTTTGCAGCCTTTCGGTCAGATAGATATTACTTGTACCTTTTTGTGAGCATTTCTTCTAAGTAGTTTGAAAGAAAGCAGCTCATTGCTCTGCCCTGGTGAGGATTTGTACCTAGTATTGACCTAAGCATGTCATTAAACTAAATACAATGCAAAGGAGAACTGCCTCTTCTTTCTGTCCATTTGTCCAAGTATCCAGAGAGCCTAATGCCAAATGTCCGAAAATAGACTCGGTAGGAGAAAACGGTATCCAAGCTCCCTTTTCTACAAACAAATATATAGGAAAAGCAGGTGGGTATGCTACACTTTGGGCGAGCACACTTCCACTTGGTTGCTTGTATCAAGAGGTCTAATTACATAAGAAACTGGCCAAAGAACCTGTTACAGTGCATTTCAAAGGCTCCCTTTGCCCATGATTTTGTTTCCTTGCCACATGAAATAAGACAGTACTAAACCCAATTTAGCAGAGCTGTCACTGATTTGTAAAGCTCTCATTGCACAGAAGTAAAAGTGAGAACACTGTTCCTTTTTTACTTCCAACCTAATCACCAGTGCAGTCCATTAAGAAACCATGAGTTAAGTTACTGCTTCTCAGTCTCCTTGGTCAATTCGGAGCACAGGAGGTGGGTTTGGTTTTACTAACAAGGTATATTGAGAAAGCACTAATGGGATCATCAGGCCCCTGTGGCCTCCCTCCCTCTCCAGCTGCAGATAATTCTGTAACAGTCGTGATGGTGAGAAGAGCCCATTTCATTTACGAAAATCACTCAACTCACAAGGCCCTGAAGAAAATGGCAATTTTTAGTTGGTAAAACTAAAAATCATAATCAGGGATGTTGTCAGAGGAAGAGATCTATCTGCTAGCATTAAGCTGCACAAAGGAATATGCTCCAGTTGTCCTTGGAAGTGAGACATACCTCACAGGACAGACAAAAGCCACAATTCCTGTGTCCGTCTGGCCTGCAGGGAGGTCCTTCCTCATCCCAAACCTAGCATGTGTAATTGGAATACCGCAACTAAACATGCAAGATGCTTTAATTCCACAAACTTTAATGAATTTTTATGTTAATTACTGTTATCCCTGAATGTTATGTCTATTTAAGAATCTTGAGAAGCACCTTGGAATATGTTGAAGGATACCTCTTCTCTGAATAGGTTTTAAATGTTGATACCGTAATTTATATAAATGGTTACTCTTTAGACTGGTGTTGGGATATTTTACTCAAATAACATTTTCTTCATTAATAATTTCTGGATGTCTACTAAAACAAATTAATTTTTACTCTGCATCTACAGTCTTCACTAGTTTCTCAAAATAAAGATTTCATGACGTTCTTAATGTTAAAACGTAGGTTAAACTATTCACATTGGCACCGAAGTGTATAGTAAGAGCATAGATTATCAGGGTGCTTTCTTGAATCTTCAGGAATGCTTCTCAAGTAGTCCTCCTAGACTCAAAAATATCAAGCAAATTTACTTGTGAATATTTTTTGAGCATTTGTAGTTTTCATTTATTACTTTAAAAGGAATTATCATGTGGCATTTAGAAACAAGCACAAGGGCTCTTTTCTATGGTTTGAGGTACCCTAAGTTATGTGTATTGACCCTGCATCAGTGTAGCTGAATATTTCACATTTTGGCTATCCTCATTTTCCAAACACTTCTGTCTAACAGGAGGAATTGTCGAGGGATGGTAAATATCAGCACAGCACTCAGCAGTGCCGTTGAAAGGTTACTGAGCTAGCTTGGGTGCTGGAAATATCCTTGTATTAACATAGCTTGTCACTTGAGCAAATAGCTCAACTGAAAAGCAGGCTGTAAACGGTGCAGGTGGACCTCCACACTAGAGAGGCTTTATCAGCCCTACTGCTTTCCTGGTCTTCCTCAGAGCCTATGTATTTCCACAAGCCTTGTGTTAGATCATGTAGACAGCTGCAGGCACATGAAGTTGCTCAGTCATACTATTTTAATTGTCTCCTGCTTGATAACTAGACCAAAGCCTCTCTAAAACATGTTGTCCAGGTGCTATTGATGCTGTTTTGTTCCTCCATAACAGTAGGATTCTTGCTTGTAGCTTGCAGGTGTTATCAAAAGAAATACAGCAGCAAAAAGATGTCTGACCCAGCATTTGTGAGGCTTGGGTATTGCAGTTAAGATTTGGGCCAGGACCTTCCCAATGCTTTGTGAAAAGTATTTATGCAATGCTGTGAAATTTGGAAGTTGCATCTCGCAGTAAGTAATGAGGGTGCTCAGCAAGGAGCAGGCACCAGTCGTATTGCACCAGTGTCTCTAGGTGCAGATGATTGCTGCTGACGTGAAAATGTGCAGCTGACAAATTCATAGCTCTTTTGGGTGGTGCTGGCAGATAAGCTTGCTGGTATATGCTGGAGTGTGCCTGAAAGTCATGGTGGAAAGTAATTAGCTAAATAAAGCTCCTGTACCTTTATTAAACAGTTCTAACAAGCTATTTATTTCTGCCTGAAAAAAAAAATTCTGCACTGTCCCTTGATTATATGTGTTCTGATAGAAAAATACATTTTATATACATCAGAAATGAGTTAAACTTTAAAGTCGAGGTGTCATGTTGCATCTATGTATCTTTACATTTGTGCATGTGTATATACATGTTTCTATATTTATAG
Organism: Buceros rhinoceros silvestris; assembly: GCF_000710305.1. Taxonomy (NCBI): domain Eukaryota; kingdom Metazoa; phylum Chordata; class Aves; order Bucerotiformes; family Bucerotidae; genus Buceros; species Buceros rhinoceros. The sequence continues at coordinate 1,290 of NW_010433244.1, read as the reverse complement.
ACATATGTATAGCAGATATAAGATCACTTCTGCAAAAATAGTATAAAAAACATTCAAACAGTGGAATATTTATGGAGGGTTTACTAAAGACCTTGATATTCCATTCCTGAATCTTGCTTTGTGTCTCCCTTTAGTTTAAAAATTCATGTATCAAAGTATTATAAATACTGACTGCGGCATTATGGCTAAGAATGACAGCTTGGGTCTGATTCTGTGAGAATCTGATAAACTACAGCCTTACATACTTTTACCTGTTTATTCCCTTGGGGGTAAAATGTCTCAGGACCTCATTTGAAATGTCAGCAGCACTAAAAGGAGGATGTCCTCTATGGCAGAGGCCAGAGTGGGTCTGCTGGACTTCATTCTGCTGCTTGTTTTTTATCTGAAGTTTGAGCTTTGTGCTGGTCTTCCACTCCAGGATGGTTTTTCATTGGAAACTCGCAAACAGACAATCTTGTGATCACTGAAATGGTTTGCTACCACAGAGCAGATGTGTGAATGAAGGTTGATCGCCTTTGCCTCTGCGTACAAATGGCAGCAACGTCATTATCAGCACTTCCAATGCTTGTCCCTCACCCTTTTCAGAAGGTGACGAAACTGACCTCTCACCATTTTGAAACAGTGGTGCTTGTGCTGTCACCTGGGGTTCAGGAAACAGCGAGGTTGTCAGCTGTTTCCAAGGGGGTCACCATATGCTGTAGCCATCTGGGGGGACACCCAGGAAAGGCATTTGGCAGCACAAGTGAAGCAGGGTAAAGGCTTGATGTCCCTGAACGTGGTGTTCGAGCCTTCTGAGTGCTGCAAGTATCAGTCTCACCTGAGCACTCTGCTTGAGCTTGGTTAAGAATATGCATTCTACTGTTTAGCTATTTCTCCAGCTGGGCTAAAAAGGGCAAAAAGGGGCTTTTCTTGGAGATGCCTACCTGGCTGTGCTAGAATTTCCAGAGCAATCCAGAGCTGTCATTAGCAAGCAGCGCAGATTAACGCTTGGGAGATAAAGGAGAAGAGCACTTTGAGCTTCTTTGAGTAGACCCATACCATCACTAAAACAGAAATGCAGGACATAGGTTATAATACATCATTCAGTATTTTAAACAAAGTCAAATAAGATGAGGGGTTTTTTTCCCCATAATTACTATAGTAGAAGAAGGACCCCTGTTTGAATTAAATAGAAGAAAATTTCAATGAAGGCAAAAAACAAATGCTCAAGCAAAGTGTGTATCATATAATAATATCTAAAATAGTAGGTTACCCATTGAATATCTTTTAATATATAAAATATATATATTT
>NW_010433243.1:50309-71119 GCF_000710305.1 Buceros rhinoceros silvestris | reverse complement strand
TGAAATTAAGTTTAGAAATGTATGTAGTCAGTGGCAAAACACTGGAGCTCTAGTCCTAACTAAGACTAAACCAGGAAAGATTCTTTGTGTCCTAGAAGTGGCTGTTCTCCCTGTAAATCATAAATGGACACTAGTGAGTAGTTCGGGAGAGAGATCTGCACGTGGCCCAATTAATCCCATCGGTTTGCACTTGAAATGGAAGAAAAAACATTTTTGAACTGTTCACATACTCTGTTCTTAAGTTTTCTGCCTGCAGATTTCTGTTCAGCTCTTTTTATAACACTAAAAGTGAGGAGGTGACAATGAATATTGGTGATGCTATATGAGAAATACCTCAAGGAATGACACTTCTGGAAGGCTGAAAAAGAGAAAAGCGTCCCTTAAACAGGAATGTGCTAATGAAATTTCTCAAGGGACAGATAATGAAGAGTTGAGGAGAAGGGGGAAAAAAGATGGTGGGACTCCTGTGCAGCGTGGTGTAGTCTCTTAGGGCCCAGTCACAAAATCTTGTGAGAGAACTGAGAGACAGCTGAGACGTCTGCAAACTAGGACAGGTATCTTAGGTTTTTCTCTGTGCTATATGCTTTTCCCAGAGGCAGCAATTACTTTAGCTGATTAAAAAAAAAAAGTCTGTCCAAAGCTTAGTTAGGCATTCTCTTTTTGATTCCAGGAAATAAGATTTTCTAGTCACTGGGAAAGCGAAGAAGGAATTTTACTGTTAACACGGGCACTTAAAAGTTAGACTTACCTCTTTCTGTCATGTTCGTAGATTTGTGGAATTAGGGGATGGGAAACATTCCTCAGCCGTGATCTGGGTTGTCCATTATAGCCATGTATTTTTCTTCGTCCTTTGTGCTTCAAGCTATTTATTCTTGTTGGGAGCTTTCTGAGTGGCTGAAAGAGGCTGAGGGTAATGAGAAGCTCTTTATCCTGTCCCAGGAATGGGGCTGGTCACTTCTCTCCCCACCCCTGCCGTCTTCCTGTTGGCAAGTTGCTCACTGTGAAAACTAAGCTGGCTTGAGTTGAAAAATAGATCAATTTCTTGTTTTAAAGGTTTTATCACTTGCCAGTTAAGTTTTGGTATGTGTTTAAGATAATAAATATCGTGCCTGGGTATGAAGTTTACTGTTTCAGACATACTTCGCTATTTCTTTAAAATTGTTTTGAGACGTTCCTGTCAGCATTTTTTGCTCATGGTAGAATAGTTGCAGAAGGATGTTTTTTTACAAAATTGAAGTGCTGTTCATATTCCCTGGGTGAATTTGTGTTCCTTATTTTATGCCTGATTCTTGGTTTTATGTATGGCCCTTTAGCTCTTGCACGATGTGCTTTACTTGCACAGCCTTGGTCAATCTAATTATCCTTAGGAAGGACTGAGGTTCAGTTATTTTGAGTGATATAGCTATTTGGGGCCCTTCTTTTCAAGAAAACTTATCTGGATTTGACATTGTGTTAGAAGTTTCGTCGTCTACAGAATAACTAATTGCAGTAGTTTTAGGAACTGCATGCAGTGTTCACCCTGTTGGGTTTTAATTAAATGTAAAATTACCCAAAGCTCAATTTGCTTTTACAAAAAGTATTTTGTAGTATGTTTCAAGTAGCTGTCCTGACTCCAGCTGCTGCAGCAGATGTTTTGTGCAGAGATGTGCTCTCTTTTGGTGTGCATAAAACTGTCAAATATTCTGAAAAAGTTAACTGCAAAATGCAAATCCCTACTGCAGTGTTGTGGTAATGACAGAAATATCTATCAGTAACATTTAATGATGTTTAATGTTGCATTGCTGTTTTTGTTCATCTGTGGGGGAAAATCAATCCTGTTTTATTTTCCTTCTGTAGTGTCATATTGAAGCTGTTTATTAGGACAGAGAAATTTAGGTTGGAAGGGACCTCTGGTGGTCATCTGGTCCAACCTCCTGCTCAAAGCATGTTCAACTAGATCAGGTAATTTTTTCCTTGTATCTAATCTAAATTTCCTGTTTCACAGTTTGTGTCCATTGCCTCCTGTCCTCTTACTCTGCACCTCTGAGAAGAGTCTGGCTCCCATCATTTCTGCACGCTGTGACTGTAACTATAGACAACATTAAGGTCTCCCTGGAGTCTTCTTTTCTCCAGGATAAACAAACCCAGTTCCTTTAGGCTTTCATGCATCCTGTGCTTCAACTCCCTAACCATCTTGGTGGCTTTCCACTGGACTTGACCCAGTGTGTCTGTGTCTTTGTAGTATTTGGGATTCTAAAACTGGATACATTACCCCATATACAGTCTTACAAGTGGTGAGTAGAGAAGAATAAACACTTCTCTTGACCTGCTGGCTACAGTCTTTTGTTAATTCAGCCCAGTATGCACTTGGCCTTCTTTGCCACAGTGCCTATTTCTGACATGTTCAGCTTGTTGTCCATCTCGGGTCCTTCTTTGCAGAGCTGCTCCCCAGCAGTCCGCCCCCAACCTGTACTCTGCATGAGATTATTCCTTCCCAGATGCAGAACTTTGCATTTTCACTGTTGATCCTCACAAGGTTCCTTTCACTCCAGCTTGTCCTAGTCCCTCAGAATAGCACTCTGCCTTTCAGCCACTTGACTGTCCCCCACATATTATGAACTTGCTACAAGTGCAGTGCATTTCATCATAGTGTCATTCTCTGAGGGGAACCACTGATAGCCAGCTGGACTTTTTGTGGATAATATAATTGTTTGAGCCTGGTAGTTTGACCAGTTCTCCACCCAGATTTTCATGGCAGCATTCATCCTTGGCTGCTGAGGCTGGTGATCTCTGGAATTTACCATTTTTGAGCTATAAAGTAATAGTCAATCTGAGGAGCCTGGTTTCGGTATTTTGTATACTTACAGGCACCTCTGTGGAGGTGAACATAGGTTGTGTTCTTTCCATTGAAGAGAAGCTCGGTGTTGACAGCTGGCTGGCCATCCAATTCTGGGGAAGGAATGGGAGGGGATGTGATAGCCTTGTCTGATGGGGCAGTGATACTAGATTTTTAAAGAAACAGGTGAGAGGGAGAGACATGGTAAGCTTGAGTGGCTACTCTTGGGAATAGTGATGAGAAAGAAATCCTCTAAAAAAGAAAGAATTCTCTATAAAACTAAAAGGTGTGTTTGAAGTATGCTGTGTCTGTAACGCATTTCATATTCACAGGTATATATTTGTTGAGGTGCAAGATGTCTGCCCTGAGGCTGATTTCTAACAGAACCTCCCAGCAGGCCTTGTCTAACTCTGATTACACCTGGGAGTATGAGTACTACGAGTACGGACCAGTGTCATTCGAAGGACTGAAGGCTCATAAATGTAAGTTCAGTAGATACATACTTCATTGCAGCTGAGCTCCCCTATCTTAATGTTCCTGCGTTTCATTTGTAACTGATTATTGTGTAAAAATTAACACTTTCCTAATTTTTTGGATTCTCAGCTATTAGAGATACTACTCTATTTATTAGATTGTTACACTTGCCTTTTATTCTGTTTCTTTTTGTTGGCTGCTTTTGTTGTGCATGAGAGAACTATGTATTTCTTGGCTATGTTAGAAATTTGACAATACTGAGGAATACCAGACTATCAGGAACAGTTTATAACAGCAAAAGCAGCCATTGCTACTTCTGGTGATTAGTTGCTCTGATCCGTGGGGCTTTGTTTTTGTTCCTGTTCATGCTAAAAAGGCAGTGGTGGGCAGCCTTACTGCCTGTAGTGGCAAACAGCAGCCCAGAAAGGCTGATCTCTCTTGGCTCTGCACAGTCAGGAGGTTTTGGGGAGGCTCTGTAAGGGACAGAAGAAACTTCTGGAAGTTATTAATGATCTTAAAAAAAAATTAGGGCAAGTTTTGCCTTTTAGCTTGGATTGTACTTTACCTCTTGCTTTTTTCTCTCAAAAAGTCTGCTGATTACTGTCTGTATTTTTTCAAGTACCCAATGATTGTAAAGTGTAGATTAGCTTTTATCATGTTTCTAACTAAATTCTTTGACTTGATCAGAGGCCAACTCTGATTACAAAGATTAGCTGTACTGTTACATACATACCTTCTTTTTAGCTTGGTGCATCGAAGAGCATGATGGGAGGGAAAAATGTAAGTGGTAGTTACCTGTGGATTGTGGAAGGTATAGTGGCAAAATTGATCTTGCTTTGCCACCAAAGTGATTGCCATGCTCAGCTTCGCTGTCTGGCTGTGCTGTTCCTAGAGCAGCAGGGTTCTGGACAGCTCTTACTAGAGAGTGCCACAAAAGTAAACAGCTGTTTTCAGGTGGAGCTTGATGTACTTATGAAAGAGGTTAATCGTAGTATAGAATCAGTGACCTAGGAAATCCCCTGGGTTATTCTGTTCTTTTCTTTTCTTTTGGTTTTGCTTTTTTAACTGATAGTTTGGAGTTGGCTCTGTTTACTTTGGGCTTATGGCACATGTTCTCAAAGGGCCGAGCTTAATGTGGTAAAGGAACAGTCTGTGTTGTGTATGGCATGATATTTCTTGACATTGTACGTTCTTGGTATTTTTCTTGTAGCTATTTCCAGCTGAACTGAGACTGTTGAGGAGTGCGGAGACAATGTGGTCAGACATGTAAACTCACTGAAATCCTAAGCTGGGAAGGAAGGAGGAGATGAGATTTCACTGGATTGTATTAGGAGGGTGACCTTGAATATTGACAACAAAGAGGTGTTAATGAATGCCTGTAACTTAGGCTGGAGAACTTAAATGGAAGTAGACTCCAATGTAGGTGATGCTGGCTAGCAGTGACACTTGGCCAGCTATAAAACATCACTGGTCCCTCTTAAAATTAGAGGTGTGTGATTATTTTACTTATTTATTTCTGATGAGCAAGGTATTTCACCCCAAATGAGAGGGCACTGTTTCGAACCATAATGGAATAGGATTCATATTGGGACTAATGCTGTTTAACATCTTTGTTGGCGACGTGGACAGTGGGATTGAGTGCACCATCAGCAGATTTGCCAGTGGCACCACGCTGTGTGGTGTGGTCAACATGATGAAGGGAAGGGATGCCATCCAGGGAGACCTTGAGAGGTGGGCAAACTTCATGAAGTTCAGCAAGGCCAAGTGCAAGGTACTGCACATGGATCAGGGCAATTCCAAGCACAAACACAGGCTGGGCAATGAATGAATTGAGAACAGCCCTGTGGAGAAGAACTTGGAGTTGCTGGTTGACGAGAAAGTCAACATGATGAGCAGTGTGCGTTTGCAGCCCAGAAAGCCAATTGTACCCTGCACTCATCAAAAGGAACGTGGCCAGCTGGTCAAAGGCCGTGATTCTCCCCCTCTGCTCCACTGTTGTGAGACTCCACCTGCAGTACTGTGTTCAGCTCTGGGGCTCCAGCGTAAGAAAGGTGTGGACCAGTTGGATTGGGTTCAGAGGGCCACGAGGATGATCAGGGGCTGAAACATCCACTCTGTGAAGAGAGTTGGGGTTGTTCAGTCTGGAGAGCAGAAGACTGGGGATATCTTATAGTGGCCTTCCAGTGCTTAAAGAAGCCCTAGAAGAAAGATGGGGAGGGACTCTTTATCAGGGATTGTAGTGATTGTATGAGGGTTCATGGTTTTAAACTGAGAGAGGGTAGATTTAAGTTAGATATAAGGAAGAATTTCTTTACTGTGAAGGTGGTGAGACACTGGAACAGGTTGCCCAGAGAAATTGAGAATGCCCCATCCTTGAAAGTACTCAAGGCCAGGTTGGACAGGGCTCTGAGCACCCTGATCTAGTGGAAGGTGTCTTTGCCCATGGCAGTGGGGTTGGAACTAGATGATCTTTAACGTTCCTTCCAAATGGTCCAAACCATTCTATGATTCTGTGAATTCTGCAAGAGAAAGTTGGAGGCCACTTTTGGATTAATGTTAATTTAATTAATTGTAGGCAAGGGAATGTTCCTAATAATTTAAAGTATATGCAAAGGAATTCAGAAGCCTGTTTTCTGAAAGCAGAAAAATTTATGCAAAGTGACCTCTGAAGAAAAACACTGACAATACAATCTAATACAGAAAAATACATGTCTTACAAACAAACAAAACGAAACAGTGGAGGTAGGGAGAAGATGAGGCATTCAAATGCCACAGTGGCTTTTCAAATATATGATTGCAAAAAAGAAAAACAACGAAACTATTGTTTTAAAAGCAAGAAGTATGTTCTGTGCGAGGAGAAGTGAACGCATGAACTAGAAATCAGAAAATCCAGAAAAGCAGGCACCAGATATTTTGGAAATTAAAGCTTTAGAAAGTAAATAGAGAAAGATAGCCAGGGGATATCTGTGACTGGCAGAGATAAGAATAAAATCCTTTTTTTTTTTTTTTTCTTCTTTGGAACAGAAGAAACCTCAATAACTTTAGAGAAAAGTAAAATAGGAATGATCAGAGGAGTTGGAACTGCTGCCAGGATGTTATGTGTCAGTGTTAGGAAGGAAAGGAAGGCTGATATGGCAACTTGAGAAAGTCATGGGATACTTTCAGAGTCTCTGTAACTTGGGACAGTATCATAAATGTAGTCCTATGGGCTGTGTTATTTGAATAAATGTTGTCTTATGTACTGTTTATTTCGAATAAATGTTTAGATAATTCACACTTAAATGAGTGACACCTTAATGAAATAGAGAAGAAAGCTCAGGCCACATGCTTTAATTTTAAGTGAATCCGAAGAATGTAATTGACACAGCAGAGGTTTGGAAGTGCATCAGAAGCCGCAATAAAACAAGGAAAACGTAGCTTTAGGCTCAGTAAACTTAGGAATTTTTTTTTGTTGGGGGGGAAGAGGGGGACGAGATGGTACACCAAAAAAACCGACAGGACAGGCTTGTTTCTTAGCACACAGTGCTGGCAGATGTGGTTTTTGTGGGGAGCGGAAATTTATCAGAATCTTGTGGTTTTTTTTTTTTTCCCCCTTCAGCTGTTTTTCCTTAGTTGATGAGAAGTTTTGCAGTGTAATCAATATCATCTATGTGCATATATTTTTCGATGTCTTACTTGATCAGATTTCTGGTTATCAATGCAGTTGCATATCATCGAAGCATGTCTGACTAATTGGGAGGTAGTAGTAGCTGTAAATGGTTAAGTGGTACATTATTTAAATGGAAGGATTTCTTTGTAGATGAAATTTTCAGGTACTACAAAGCTTGGTAAGATGGTAGATAATCATGAGCTACTGAGTATATTATAAGGCCAAACATGAGATGAATCTTAAACCACGGAATGCAGGCTATACTTACAGAATGATTCTGAAACTAATTTGGGGCTCATAATGTGTGGAATTAGAGAAATAAACTCATACCAGTATGCTTTAAGCAAAAAGGGATATCAAAAACTGCTTTCTTCCCCCGTCCCCCCATATCATAGAGACCTATACTCAAACCACCCCTAGTTATTTTACAAAGATTGTTTAGAGGGGGAGATGTGGCAGAGGAGAGCTGGAATAAACATTGCAGTGGGAGACTTGAAAGTTAACCTGTTTAGCTTACCAGAAAAAGGGCTTAAGGAGTGACTTTAGTTGTGATAAAGTGTTTTCACAGGAACAAAATCTCAGGTTGCAGCAGACACTTTGACTTTGCAGAGAAAGAGCGAATGGGCTTGAACTCATTTCCAGGTTCCAAATTTGCCTTTTAGCGTGGAGGATATTTCACAGTGGGAGTGCCATTAACTGTTGGAGCCAAGCGCCAGGCAGGACAGCTGATTGCTTGTTTTTCTGGTGTCTTTAGTCCTGTAGAGCATTCAGGAGGCTGCACTGGGTCAAACAGATTATCATGTAGCTTTACAGCCAGGGAGTATCTTTGGGGTTCAGTAGCAGCAGTGTAGTGAGAGGTTACGGGCAGGTGGGATACCTGTCCTGACCAAGATTCCCTTGTTGCACGTACATATGCCAATTTTTTGAGCTTTTGCAGTGGAAGTTTTGAACACTTGCATAAACAAAAAATAACTAACTGAAATGACAGGTGAAAAAGTACCCATATACTGTGGGTGGTGGGTGCTGGACCAGGTCATATTCTGGGTTGGCTCTCTGTAACTTTGGGCCATGCTTATCAATTGGTTGTTGTCTGGAAATATGTTTGTCCCACTTGGACCTCTCTTAATGAAGTTCCCAGAAGCTTTGAGCTTCCTTCAGGAGCAACTGTGGATCAACTTTGAAGTCATAAGCGGACACAGACTTGTTTGAAGTAGGACTGGTGAGTTATCTATGGGTCCATTTGCTATGCACACAGGCAAAAAGCCATGCTTTTCTCAATTGCTTCTGTATTTGGCTGTTGCACTGGATTTTTTCCTTTTAATTAGGTGGTTGTTTGACTTTTTCTGTCCAGATCCATGTGGCTTCTCCGACATTGTGTTGCAGTTTTTTGTATGCAGGTTAGAAACCCAGATTAAAAATTATTCAGAAATTTCCTGTATGTGTTGGTTACTGATATTTGTTGAGATAGCAAATAGTTTTATATGTGGTTCTGTTTATTTAAGAACCCTCTATCTTACTACTGAAAGAAAGCTAGACCTTCCTAAACCTGCTGTGTCAAAGAAATCCATCAAAACCCAGAAACCTAATGGTCTGGGGCAGAAATAATTTAAAATAGTAGCAGTTCAGTTCTACAGCAACAGAGGCTTTTGCTGAAAACAAAAGTTCTAGCAGTGAAATTGTTTCCAAAGCAATGCTTGGAAATGGGCCAGGCATCACAAAGGGAGCGGCTCTTATTTTGCTAACCAAGAGAATTCAGTGTCTCTCCTCTTTGAGCTTGTTTCTGATTAATCCAGACATCAGTAAATTTGGGCTAGAAATGAGAGCTTCAGTGGTAGCTTTCTGTTTAAAAATAGATAATGATAAATCTGATTGTCCTTTCTTTTGCCACTCAGGAATAAGCTGTAAAGTCTTTTGGGATTTGCAGTCATCCTGCACGTGGAAGGAAACTTTCTGCAAGTGCAGGGAACTTCTGCAAGTGCAGGTGAAATACTGATCATCTTGTTTTCTGTCTTTCACCAGATTCCATTGTGATTGGATTTTGGGTTGGTCTTGCAGTTTTTGTCATCTTCATGTTTTTTGTCCTGACCCTCCTGACGAAGACAGGAGCACCACATCAAGAGTGAGTCTGAAAACCAGAATAAGAAACTCAGCCTGCTAAGTGGCATGTCTGCTCTTTTGCAGCACCCAGACTAGCAGCAGCAATGCTGACATTGCTCTGGCTCAGCACCATCTGGTTCTCATCTGTTCTTATGAGAGGGCGGAGTCTATCTTTGTTTCAAATTACCTCTGTTCCAAGCACTTCTAGGAGACCAGTTCTGTAGAACTGTTATTAATGCGTTCCCTATTTAGCAAATAATCATTAGGCATGCAGTAAGAGAAGGGCATAGCTGTGCGTATGCATTTTCCTCTTAGAAGGAAGTTGGCGGGTAGGCTGCCAAAGAGGTGGCTTTCCATTACTGTTCTGCGAATAAATGGGGTCATTCTGGGTAGGCTTACATTATAATGGAGTGGAACAGAGAAATGTGATTATTAAACTAGATTAAGGAAGTTGAAGTTCGGCTGTTTTCCATGCTTGTACCTTCAAGTCCAAAAGGTAGATATCGGTAGTATTTCCAAAATCTTCCCTTAACTTTGTAGCTCCCCTAGTCTCAGAGTGTCTTAGTTTCTGCTGAGAAATTCCAGTACATGCTGAAGTGTAGACCAGCTCCACGTTTGTTTAACGCCAGGGGTCCCCAAAAGTCAAACTAACTTTTTTCTTGTTCTTTCTGGCTGATAAGTGTGTGCAGACTGTGTCCTGCATCAGCCATTTATCTGCATTTACATAGCAGCACGCAGGCTGTCGGTGTCCCTTCCTTTGAGAAAGTTTGAACCCACATCTCCTCTCAGGCTCGCGTGCCATAAAGTAGAAATAAAAAGCCTCTCTGGAGAGTGAGATGGCTTGCAGACAGGTAGCAACGATGAGAAGCTGATTGTGAAAGGCTGGTAGTAGTGCTTATCACTTTAAGCAGCCTGCCTCTCCCTGCCTGCTGAAGGCCCTTTGCTATTTAGTCAGATGTAGACTTGCTCCAAAAACTCATGTCATAGCGCATCTCTAGAGACAGGGCCATGTTGGAGTGTATTGTGAACTTCTTCTCTGCTCCTAAATTTTTGCTTCTGTGAGAAGGAAATAGAGGCAGAAAAATACAGCTCCCCAGCACTGACTTGCTGTTATTTTTGCCTCCCTTATGCATTGTCGTAAAGTAGCCAGACCTTGCTCCCAAATACATTTAAAGTCCTTGTAATTGGTGTGCTGCCTTTTTTTCTCTGGAGATCTTGTTTCTCAGTTGAGCATCTAAGTCCATTTCCAATGTGAATAGTTCGAGAGGGGAAGAAGTGAAGACAAATAGACAACAAAAAGAATTTAATATGGATATTAGTTAAAAGTTTGTACATTTGTAAAAGTGTACTTTGAGGTAGCAGAGGCCTTCTTGGTATCTCCTACCGTTTTTCTGCATTCTTCATCAATTTTCTTGGAACACATTGCCTAGAGGGTTTGTGAAACCTCCATCTTCAGTCAACCTCTACATCCAGGTAATCTAATCTGAATTCAGCATTGGACTTGCCTTCATCAGGGCATTAGGATGGAGAACTTCAGAAGTCCTTTCCAATCTAAATCTTAATATATTTTTTCTTCAGTTGCTGAAGAGAGCCCAGTTATTCCTTTCTGTAGTTGTTTTAAACTCTCTTTGCAGCTTTGGGAGCTGTGTGCCTGAATGCTCGCCCACTTATTGTGTCTGCTGAGTTGGCCCCTTTAACAAATCTGAGCACCTTTCTTTTGAGATTTGATGATCAAATGTGTACTGTACTGGAAATTGATCATTCAGGAATACACTAAGGGCAGTGAATGCTATTGTTTCCTCTTAGTTTTGATACACATATAGAAAAACTGGAGAAACTAAATACCTACCTGTAAAACCAGAGCAGACTGTGGTTTTAGTTTGCCTGCATCTTCTTCTGTCTTTATACCTGACGGGATTCTTCATGACTCATTGTTTCATTAGTGGGCTGTCCTGCAGCCCTTCTGTAGAAATAGATGTTAATGGGATTCCTGGGTCTTGGGAGAAAGCCGGACTGATTGATGGACTTGTCTCTGACTTCAGTAAGTCAATTTGGCTGTTCTTTAAAGAACCATTAACGTGAGAGAGAAGTATAACTGGGTTCAGATGGATGGATCCAAAGTAGGATACTCTGATTTTTCTAGCAGTATGCTTTTCTTGGCTCAATATAAAGGGTATGATAGCATGTACTTTTCAAAATTGTGCAAGATGTTCAGAACTGGCTGCATTCTCAGACTAGAAGAAAAGGGTCAGGATATGGACAAGGAGAGGTAGAAATTTAATTAGTTACGGAAATGATGCCTGTTGAACTTTTGTTTGCTTGCGTATTAGTATGTGCAGAACAGTAGCTTGTACCACAAAATAATTGTTGACAATCTTTCTGAATTTCTGCCTGAAAAGTATTTTCATTCATCAGTTTGTTTCTGCGTTTTAAAACATCCTCAGAATCACCTTCCAGGACTCCTGTTCTTGGCAGGTCCTGGCTGCCCCGTGCCCGGGTCTGTGATGTCTGGAGGCAGAGCAGCGACCTTTTCACGGGCACCCCCTTGCCGTGGGGAAGGAGCTTGCGTGCCCTTGTGAGGTTGAGAGCTGTGCTGGTGGTGGCATGTGCCTCCGGTAGGGTCTCCCAAGCCAGACAGGTCTCAGCTGAAGGTCAGACAAAGTGTGTCCATGGGCAGGATGGGCTCACTAGCCTTCGGGCAGCCACCCTAGGAGAAGGACAACTCTGACTCCAAACCCGGGCAGATGGAGCTCGTTTGGCCTTGTAAGGCATCCATCATCTAAGAGAAGGACACTCTAACCAGACCTATGACCTGAGGACTTCGCTGTCACCGTCCAAACTCGCTAGACCCTGGCAGATGACCCTCAGGTGTAAAGGGTGGAGCCAGTTCTGCGCACACTGCGCCTCACCTAAAAACCCACCGCGCAGGCCCGAAGGGTGCACTCATCGCTTGCAGTGAGCGTGGGAAAAGCCCTTCCCAGATCTTCGTTGGCAAAGCCAAGCCACGATGATGAAACTCAATCATGCAACAAATGCATATATTCATGTAACATGTTTTGTACCTGTACAAAACATTGGCTGATGTAATTCAAACTTCATGCAGTTATTAAGGCAGGTTGTACAACTAGTTGCAGCAAAGCACATGACTGATAATTTTTTGTTGTTGTTAAGAAATCACTTGGTTATGTTTAAGGATTCTGGGGTGAAATCCACTTGGAGAAATGCAGATCCACTGTAGCAAAAACTTCTACTGTTATGTATGTATATGCTTGCTGAAGACTTGATCAGGAAGGTTTATCAGGTTAGAGTAGCTCTTCTGGATTGATAATAAGGATCTGCTGAGATCTCTTGAGTTTCCTTTGGGATGCCAAACCCTGCTGTTTTGGAGGACTGGCTGCTTATCCCTTTCCATGGTGTGTAAAGCACCCCAGGTCACTTCAGGGAGTAGAGAGAAGGGGTGTTTAAGCTATAGAGGAATCTGAAGTGTCAGTCCCCAATCAGTATGTCCCTGTTCCAAGGGTATACTGCGCAAAAAGATCTGTACCCTGACAGTGCACTCAAGTCCAGTGGTCAGAGTCCCGAGCTTAACGCTGAACCCAGCAGACCAGAACCCAGCAGACCAGAACCCAGCATCGCAGGCTGGAAGATTCCCAGAGGAGAGAGTTTGGGTTAGTTCATTTGCAGCTGCTTATTTTGAGTGGTTTTCAGTATGTATGATGCTCAAGGTGTCTGGCATTCACCTGCTCTCTTGTTGGCAGCTTCTGGAACTCAGAAGGTCTTATTAGCCTAAATATTGCGAAAGGGATGTGATTGTCCAGGTGGCTGTGCTTTCTTCCACAGTAAAGCTGAGATTTCTGAGGCTGCTTTTCCTTTGTGTGTTCTGAAAAGGTACGCACTGAGGTACACTTGCATACTGTAATGAGCAAGACTATGCAAGTTTCTTGTCTAGTTTAAAAAAAAAAAAAATTCCTCCCCAAAATACAGAAAGATACTGTCTATGAATTTCAGAATCCAAAAATATCACTGTGTATTAGATCACGTGTTCCCTACTCTTGAGCACAGGGTTATTGTCTACCTTATGCGCTCAACATTCTGGGCATTATAAAATTTATTTGCATCTTCTATTCTTCCATTTAGATTGGTTGCCATTGCCAGTCTTCTGTGCCCCACTCTACAGTCAGCCTTTGCTCCTTGGTAGCTCGCTGGAAAAAGCTGTGGAAAAGCACTTTCCACACCTGTGAACTAGTTTTACTTCTTTAATGGCTGTGTTTTAAGCTCTCTTCTGAAGTCACTTCTTCTGAGGCTTATAGCTCTTGTCCTTCTTTCTGCTCGTCTTTCCCATCTCTACTGTCTGTGCCACAATACTACATAGAAACTCTTGGTGACAGATTTGCAAAACTATATATGCATCTTAAATTCAAAGTGGTGCTTTCAGTCGTATTATAAATACGAAACACGTCAGTTGTCGGTTCAGAAGGCTACCACAGTAGTAGTCCAGTCTGTTTGCCGCCTGGTGTGTGTACAGTAGGTTATTACTTAGTTATTGGTCTGTCTTGCATCAATTTAAAGATTATGCTTCTCCATGCTTCAGTTTGAAACGCAGAATGAGCCAGTACTGTTTTGACAGACTAGAGGACTGCTTTGATTTGAAGGCTAAAGTAACTGATTTTGTTAGGGTAGAATTCTTGTATCACATAAAAGAAGTAAATTAGCATTTGACAACCAGGTGTCTTTAACTATGACTGATGGTAGGTTTCCTGTGAACTTGAAGGTTTTAGGGGTGGGTTCCCACAAAGTGCCATCTGAGGCTTTCAGAAGCGTGTAGGCACTTGCCTCCTACTACAGGCTGGAGGAAATTAAAGTACAGTGTTTCTCTAAAAAAATCTCTGTAAGCGCTGTGTCACCTTTGGGCATCCAGCTATCTGGCTCCGGTGTCATTTGCTACATGTTCACATGTAAACAGTATGATTTATTAACAAAACATATTCTGAGAATATGCTTAGATTTCTCACTAGTCACCCTCTGAATACTTCTACTGCCTTTCAGAAGCGAACAACTTGCATTTTGTGATGACAGCATATAAATTCAGCCTGACAAAGAATGTTTGACTGTCTGTAAAACTTCTGTGTAACTTGAGCATTTCTCAGCTCCCCGTAGGTTTTGTACAAGTCCGTGCAGATTGGAGCTGGTTTGAGCTTACGCTTCTAGAAAACTCCCAGGAAGGTGTTAAGATGTTCTTCTTGGGCAATGTGTCTCATTTACAGCAGTCTTTAGTTCCAGCTCTCCTAATCTGGAAATCTGCATGTCATTGACTGAAGTCAGTAGAAAAGGTGGTTTGATCTCCAGACAACCAAACACTCAGTTTATGCCTTCAGCGACAGCAGTGCTGCCTAAGTCTTAAGAAAGATTTTTCTCTACCAAAGATTTTTTTCTCAAAGTGTTCTATAAGCCACTTTAAAAACCCCTTGTTATTACTACTTGATACAGCTTGATATCAACAGGAAATACTGAAGAATATTTCTGAGCTCATTCAGTGAGCTGATGATTACAGCATATTGATTACTAGAATTGCCGTGTAAGAGTGCTGGTGTTGATAACTTAGCCCTGTGGAAGATTAGCACCACAAATCAAGATGTAAAATAGCTTCAGAAGAAAACAGTAAAGTCTGTTGTAGATAAACTGTAGAGTTTCTTTTCTTCCTGATCATAATGGTTGCTGAAGTCACGTTTGTTGTTGGGAACTCAAGTAGTTCTACTTTTGTACTTACTGTATATTTCTTTTTCCTCCCTAGCAATGCAGAACCTTCTGAAAAAAGATTTCGCATGAATAGCTTTGTGACGGATTTTGGAAGACCTCTGGAGTCTGAGAGGGTCTTTTCTCGCCAAATAGCTGAAGAAACCCAGTCGCTTTTCCATTTCTGTATTAATGAAGTGGTACATTTGGACAAAGCAAAACAAAGTCAGAAAGGTCCAGGTCTGGAGAGTAATATCCACTTCCAGGAAGTTCCCAGGAGCAGTGGAATGTTTGAAGAGGGCCTAAATGGTCTTACAAAGTTTAACATTCCGAACTTTGTGAACACTGAGCAGAACTCTTCACTAGGTGAGGACGATCTCCTCATCTCGGAGCCACCAGTCATTTTGGAAAGCAAATCAGTCATGCAGTCTTCCCATCAGACCCTTGACTGAAAAGCCTTTTACTGTCGTCGTCCAGTTTGAAGCCTTTCTTGGCCTTCTGGTATTTCGATAGAAGATATTTCAGACCTGTGCTTTTTATTGACTATAAGACATTCTGCGCTGACAGAACACAATTTAGACAAGAAGGAAAATGCTGCTTTATTCTGATGCTTTCTGTGGTCTAAACCTTTTCCCCTTTCTGGTTTTGTTCTTTGTTTTTAAATGACTGCTTATGTTCAGCTTCTGAAAGATACCATAATAATTTGCAGGGACTGTGAAAGGTAGAGCCTGGCATTGGGAGGTGTGTGAAAACTCGGCCAAAAAAAGTGTAAACCTCCGATTAAGACTGAAGCAAGGACTAAACAGTCAGCTCCTGTGGATGTTCTGCAGCTGCTGCCACTCCCCAAAAGGTCACCTGAAACAGCAGCACAATGGGTATCTATTTGGCATTAACTTAAATTTCTGATTCCTAACTGCTTTTTGGTGCAGGTTAAACCCAACGTACAAAGCTTCCAGAGGGAATACCTTGCACATTAAATTGTCCAGTTACAGCGTTTAAAAATGCTACCGCCACCTGCTGCTGAATAAAACCAAATTGGACTTTTTTTTTTCATTGCTGATGTGAACTTTCAATTTGCTAAGTGCAGGATCCAGATAAATTAAGAGAAAATCACAGATTAAAAACTATTCTTCTTTTGCTGACAGAATTACTATGTGCAAAGGCTGGTGGTGTGTTAAGCTGGTACTACGCCCTGCTCGTAGGCTGAACCATCCTGTGCTTTTTGGCTCTGTGAACAGCCCTTTCTTGACTCGTGGCCCAGTGAAGGGTTAGCAGGCTTTGAGCTGTTGAGAGGACCAGCTCCAAAAGCATAGCTGAGTTGCACTTGCTCCATCTGCTTTTTGTACTCAGTTGGGGTGTTGTTGCAACCACAGCCGTTCTCCCAGGGAAAGGTTTGCTAAGGAATTGAATAGGTGTAATTTCAACCTTTAAGTTTATTTTTTAGGGGAAGCATAGGGTTCTGAACCTTAGCTAGTACTTAAACTACACTTCATCTTTCTTCAGAAGATGGTAACTAATAGCCAGATGGTTTTAGAGAAAGCACATATGATGCAGAGGAACTGGGTTCAAATCCTTTGCTGGATTTGGAGTGCTCTGTGGAAAGTTCTTAATTGAAATGAAACAAGTGATTCAAGATACTGTGCCTAACTGGGTTTCTATGAAACTAACCTGCTTTGCATACAACAGGTTTGTGTCTTGTTTGTATCAATGGCATGCTGATAAATTCTTCAGATGCTTCAGTGCTCATGAAGTAATTCTTCCTTCACCTAACAAATAGAAAAAATAGTGAGTTGTGCATTTAAAGAATACAAAGAGTGGGAGACACCTCTTTTGTTTTATCTCTTGTGCCCTTATGATAAACCACTTAGACCTAAATTTCCTGTTTTCACAGTAATTCTTGCACTATGTCCTAGTGTTTAAAGTAATCGGATTATACTTAAAGCAAAACAGAGACTGTTTCAAAACTAGCAGATTTTTTGTTGAAAATAGTTCCCAAGAGAAGACCAAAGTGAACGCTGTTACGAGTGAGCACAGCTGCATGGGTTGCAGCAACACAGGTCTCCAGTGTGCTTCTTCCGGTGCAGAAAAGGCCTCCTTTTCCAGTAAGTACGTACTTAACCACAAGTATGAAGGCTGCAACTGTGCACTTGCTTTTTCTCTTCCCAAATTAAGAAATTTGGGAGATCTGCCTTCAGAATGTGGTAGCTGCTTCCTGATGAGGCACCTCAAACAACTGTTAGCTATCTGATAGTTAATACTGAACTGAACTGAAGCTCAACGTTGTTCTTGCCAACAAGCTCTGGGATTTCTACTAAATGTGGCTTCTATATAGCCTATTTCTGGAAGAGTGAGCTGCCATCAGTGATGTTTGGTTATCTATTATTTTTGTGAAATTTTTTTTCTTTTGTTATTTTTTGAAAGCAAGTACTGCTTAAATGATGGGAAAATTGTGTAGAATCCATCTCCTCTGCAGTGGAGAAGTAAACCTTATTTTTAAAGCATTTAAAACTATGTTTCAAAATAATGCAGGTTTGGTTTTAGAAGAAGAAAAGCTTGCTATTACCAGTGAGCTAGCCTAAGCCTTTCTTCTGCTACCTTAAGTCTTTGTAGCTTTTGGGTACTTAACTGCTGCTTTGGGAAGGAAGGAGGGGTGTTCAGGTGTATGGACGCTGGTGACACTTAACACCTACATGAAAGCTATTTAATGACATGATCAAGGGTTAATACCATCTTAACTTACAACACATTTAACTGTATTCTTAGTGTCCTTCTGAAGCGTGTATTAATCCTGTAAAGGTACTTTATGCGTTGGGTTCCTTCTGTTCTTCCTGATGGTTCTTCAACTATTTTCCATCTTATCTCCAAGTCCTTCAGGCTGCTTTTCACAGAAGAAAACCCAAAGCTGGCAGTCCATACTGCAGAGCTCCCTCATGCCGTCAGCAGCACTGTGCAGCAGTATAGACTGATGCGAGTTTTGTTCCGCCTCTGCGTTAGAGCAGCATCAAAGGCAAATGCAGGAACTTTCTGCAGTCTTCAAAGACAGTTATTTTAAAGCTGTTTGTTCGTTCGTTCGTTCTCTTTTTTAAGAATAGGTGTGATGTTTTGCCTCAGGGGAAAGGGGATTGGTGTAATAACCAACTTTGTATAACACGTTTAAAAGAATTGACCTTTTCCCAGAAAACCAACATGAGTTGGTTCACTGTGAAGTGAAAATGTTTTTCAACAGGGTAATGCTTCAAAATTTAATGGTGTTTAAAAATGGAATTATTTAAAGTTTTCTTGCTGCTTGGTTGTCTGTTCCAAAGCTTATTCTCAAAACTCACTATAAATGCATCACCTGTGGTAGATGTAACTTCATGAGAGTTCCCCTAAGATACGCTTCATTGCATAAACATGTATTGTATTCTGTGAGAACTTACTAGGTCAGGTTTTCAGAGGTAATTGTGAAATGTTCTGTGTAAACAAGTTTCAGTTGTGTACCTTTTTCTAAAAAAAAAAACCCAACACCTACAACGTAAATGCAAATACGCCTGCTTGTAGAGAAAAGGGAAAGGTAAAGCCATGAACTTGTCCACCCATCCAGTGGTACACAGTCTCTCAGGCTGGAAGATGTATGAAGTAAATGATGGGTATTTGTCATGCAGTTCAGTATTTATGCACCTGGGCTGTAGATCTTGAATACTGTAGCAACATTTTTTACCGCTCTCTGACTAAAAGGAGCCCCACAAAACCCTTCGCAAGCCACTGGTGAAAGGGGAATTCAAGTGTGCTCTTCCCCTTCTACTCTACTCTGCCCTAGCCTCCTGGCAGTGAAAGAGGACAAAGCTAAATAAGTCAGCTGGAGATACTCCAGAGCTGGACTGAACTCAGCCGTTAGCCTCAGGTATTGACAAGTAGCAAGGACAGTTCAGAGCCAGAGGTTTTTGCCACGTGTTCCAAATAAACAGGAGTGAGAATTGAAGGCCTATGCTCCCTTTTTTTGGGGAAGTCAAAGTTACTGTCAGAGGGCTTTCTGTTCAAGAGTCAGGGCAGCACTCAATGCATGCCCCCCCTTCCCTTTAGAACTGGATTTGCACAGCTAGTGCTAGTGTAAAGATCTCTTTTTCTTCTTTTTTCCAGAATAGATTAAAAACTGAACATTGCAGCAGATTTCAAAACGTATTACAGTCTTCATCCATAATAACCTTTTGAATTTGTTACTTGAACAATTTTGACATGTATTTCAGAGAACTTGAAATAGAACACGCTGCTTCTGTCTCTGCCCCAAGTGCTGTGGTGAGCTCTGATACTCTTCTGCGCACCCTGTTTTTCCTTCTCTTGAAGCAAATGTCTTTTCTGTAATCTAGGTCACTGCGTCACCCAGCCAGCTGCTCACTTGATTTTCTAAAAGCTTAAAATAGGACAATTCAAATTATTATATTCCAGCTGCTTTGCTGTAAACAAATGAATTCCAGCTAAACATATGGCAGTGATTCAAAGAAATGATGGTTAAGATTCTTTTACTCCCTCCGTTAGAATGCCTCCTGGAAACACATGATGCAACAGTGCAGAATAAGAAGAGGAAAAGCTTAGACAAGGCGTATATACTGCTGTTACTCACTGAAAGATCCCACTGACATCCTTACGGGAATACCATAGAAGCTAACAACCCATTTCATCAGCCTTTGCTTCCCTTTCTGTACTGTTAAGAGTGCTGGAGAGTCAAGAACCAGTAAGTTTAGCAGAGAAGTTGACTCTTGGACCTTAGTTCTCCAAAAGGAACACCGTTACTACAGCAGTAGTCTGTGTAGGGTGCCCTTTTCATGATACATGCCTGAAAACTAAAGGCCATGCTTCAGTGGGTATACATCCATGTAAATCCATGTGAGAACATGGTATAAACCATGTATAAACCATGTAGTATAGCTTACAGTCATGGTAAATAATACTGTACCTGCTCAGTAAAATAGAGAATTTAATTTGAAATTAAATTCAAACTGTGTAAGATACCAGCATTTGCTGAGAACTGAATATAAGAATTTTAACGGGTGTTTTAATGAACTGCATGAACTCCAAAGGCAACCCCTTCTTGACAACCTCAGGATCATACGTTTCCAGCAACTGCAACTGCTTCCCCCCAGCCTTCCTGTCCTAGCATACCACACAGCCAGGACCCGGCCTCTCGGGGAACACATGGGCTGCTCTACTTTACTTTAAAAAAAAAAAAATCTCACTTCAGGTCACACACTTTAATACAGTGTTACACGTAGAGCAAGCGGTATAGGAAATAAATGGTAAATTAAAATAATTCAATTTTATTCTTTTCATTTGCAAAACAGTCCCAAATCAAGCATATAAGGCATATTAACACAGAGCTCATACTTTATATACAAAGCATTATCCTATTTATACACTTTATGAATACAGACTAATACTGCAGCATTGGGGGACAAAACATGCATACTGAAAATACCTGAATGTGAAACAATTAAGATTATTGCCAGCTGACCACTGGGCTGTTTTTTCCTCTCTCTGTGTATACTCTCTGTCTCTCACTTTGTGTATGTGTATGCTTGAAAAAAAAAACAAACAAAAAACCCAAACCCTTGCACTTGATGATCACTGTCTCTGCCTCTATAGTATAGTGTGTTGCGTACCACTGGGCTGTTTTTTCCTCTCTCTGTTTATACTCTCTGTCTCTCACTTTGTGTATGTGTATGCTGGAAAAAAAAAACAAACAAAAAACCCAAACCCTTGCACTTGATGATCACTGTCTCTGCCTCTATAGTATAGTGTGTTGTTACACTGTTTTGTACTTTACGCACGATCAGTCACATGCTTGTGTAAGACCCAAAGCGTCATATATAATGGAACTATTTCACATTTAACTTAAACGCTTCAACCTACTGGGACCTGAGGAGTATGTTCTAGCTTTTATCTGTCCTTTGTCTTAAGTTCAATATATGTACTATGGAACTCTAAGGATTTGCAGTGCTGAGAGTTCAGACTAATAATTAATTTACTGATTTGGTGGCTGTCGTTCCAGCCACCAAATTGCTGTCT
>NW_010433243.1:33457-50107 GCF_000710305.1 Buceros rhinoceros silvestris | reverse complement strand
AATTTATTTTATTTTTTGGTTGCGTTTCTCCCCAGCCACTAAATTGCTGTCTATCTTCTTGATTCTGACTTACTGCTTCTCCTCTTTCTATCCTGTTAGCAGGGTTTTTATATATGATGTGTAATAGCCATCCTCATCTTCCCTCCCCAGTCTCCTCTCCGGAGCGGGGCAGCTCCTGTGGGTTCAGTGGTTCCTAAGACTCCATTTTTCTAGACTGCTGATTGCTCTTTTCCCTCCAGTTGGTCCATCTCCTTCATGAAACAAGGGACCAAAAGCTTAACCCACTTCAGTGATATAGCAGGAATTGCTCCTATGCCTGCTAGTATCTTACAGGCTCTACACTTAGGTGCGTACCTTCAGCAGGGCACAAAAGGAGAGGGAGAAGACAAGGGTCTGTCTGACATTCAGCTTGTTACCTGCTATGATGCCTGTCAGTTCAACGGAAAGTTCTTTTGGTATCTGGGTAATGCATTATTCCTGCTTAAGTCTTTGTCACTCCTCAAGACTGTAGTTGGCTGGGATTTTTTTCTGGCCCCTTTTCCAATTTGTTCAGTATTTTACCTCTAACCTTGCCCACCAACAGATCCCTGCAGTCTGAGCTTCAGTGCATTGTACTCATGTTTGACTGACCTCTTTGTTCTGTCCAGATCATCTATAAAGACAACACTGACAAATCCAGGACAGCCCGCTGTGGAAATCTTACCCAGTACAGCCTTCCCTTTTAAAAGGGATACCAGTAACTACTCACGCTGTATTGTACAGGCTTTTTTATACCTGTCCATAACAATTCTGCTAGACCAGTCTGCCATCACTCTTACCTGCACAGCTGGAAGTAACTGCAAAGTAAACCATAGTGTGAATGGGAGCATCACCTGAGAATGCCTGCTCCGCTCCAACAATCACAAAGCTGGAAGGGATCTTACAGACAAGGGGAGGAACGGTTTATGAACTGGAGGGAGAGAAGCAAAATGTTGGAAAAAAGAGGATTTTCATGCCCTACTGAATGAAAAATAGTAACTTGAAAAATACAAGCCAAGCAGCAGGTTACTCAAATTGTTCACTATAAAGTATAAACAAAAGCTAAAAATATTCAGGCATGTTCTACAGTATCTGAAAAAGCATCAAATGGAATTTTTCAATGGTAATGAAATTTATGGAATAACCTCAATATTCCTAATATTTTTTTAAAAATTGCATCAACTTTATTACTAACAAACAAAACAGAAGATGTACAATATGACTAGGGTGTTGCTCAATGCAAACCTTTGGACAAGCAAGATTTCAGGTCAGACATGACTTAATTTATGAGTGTTACATTACTGATTTTCAGTAATATTTTCTAAACATAACTTTGAATATTAAAACTCTGCCTCTCTAATCAACTCCTTCCTAATCATGTCATCCAGTGACTGTCTGTCACACTGAATCCACTGGAATTAGGTGCAGGAATAATCACCCCTTGTTTCTGCAGTTCACGTAGAACATCTAGTATTGAATCCAGTTCCACTCGGAATTTCTCCAGTTCTTGATTCTTCTGTTGTGCCAGTCTTCGCCACCTCGCAGCCTCCTGGGTTTGCCTTGCTTCAGTAAGCTGGGATGCTAGCTGGGTTGCCTGCAAATGAGAAGCAGGTCAGTACTGTGACTTCATCCTAATCAACCATTCAGCCAACGCTGCCCCCTTGCAAAAATATGCCACTTCGTTACATCTGATGCTCCGTCTCAAAGCCCAGCGCTCACGCTAAGCAGAAACAATTTGTTCTGAATATTACAAAAATCATTCTGATAGCAATGAATCCCTTTAAATAGCTGCATTAATGACAGACAGCTATAAGCCATTACTGACTAACGAGCCTCAGGAGAATTTAACTTGCCCTCTCCAGAGCAGCAATTAAAAGTTTGAACATTCAAAACAGCTGAGTGTAAACCAAAAAAACTCCTCTGTAAGCAAAATGAAGCTCTTGAATTGCCATTTAAATGTGTTAAAAGAACACCCTGCAAAAAACCCCAAACCAAGTCTGAATGACATGTTCTGGGCTACTGCTGTACTTTTAAAAACCACAAGTTCCATTATCAGAAAATATCCTGTAGTCAATGAAGGTCTGAAGCTGCTGCAGAAAGAAGTTTGAATTAATTTTTACATGAATCCATGGCATAATCCTATTGAATTACTCAAAATAAATAAAGAGAGTCACAAGGTATCAAAATCTCCACACTACTATGAATAGTAATAGATTCTTCAAGGAAAGCTCTATCACTTAAAGGCCATAAATTGTATCTGTAGTTTGGCACCAAGGATAACCCACTGTTCCCTCGTTCAACAGTCAGTTTTCCTACATCATTAGTTCATTATAATTCATTTGGGGGACTGTTCTGTGCCCCACTGCACTGATTAAAGGTGCAAAACCAGGACAAAGCTTAATACAAAGCAAGGCTAGGAGCACCAGGAGAGATGAAATGACTTAGTAATCGTTGTGTATACTGATTTTTTTTTTAAATACATTACAAACCATCTCAGTAAATACTACAGGTCAGGCAATGAATTCAGTGGAGATGACAGACGACAAACTAGGCAGCAGCAGACACTCTACAGAAATGAAGAATTTCCCACATTATACAAATGCAAGTGAATAGTGTAAGAAAGTATCTGTAACACTGTTGCCTTTAGCAGGACAGAATGGGAACAAGAATAATAAAAACATCAGTGGCAGCAGTTTATTCCTAATCCAGTAACTTGCTTTATGCACAGCTCTTCTCAGAAAGAAAATTAAGTATCTGATGTAAAAATGGATGAGAATAAAACCTACCATGAAGAATTCTGTACATAAAAGTGTATTCCTTGAGATCTGATTTCAAAACTGTAGAACTGAGAACTACTACACCTGCCCTTTGGCTTCACCTATGTAAGTAAAACCTGAGTTAAAACACTAATGACAGTCATATATTTAAGTGATGAAAGTGTTGAGGAAAAAAAAAATCTATATGAATGAGAAAACTGTTCCCAGATGACAGAAGATGAAAAATCAGGTGGAGGACATGACACAGATTAAAAACAAAATATCAATGTGAATTTGTGTAACCCATTCGAGGCATACAGATGTCAGATACAAGAAGCTGTATCACAAAGATCCAAGCTTCAAAATCCAAAATTTCCAGTTTGTTGAGGATGAAGACTTTTTTTGTTGTCACATACTGTTTTTAATACCCGAAACAAGACTGCTGCGAGCTGTTTCTGTACTTTTAATGCAGGTTTTCTGAATGGTGCCTCTAGGACTAGAAAATAGTTACAGTTGGGTTGAAGAATGTATCCTAGCTTAACAAATGGCATTACGCACTTTCTGTCAGTTTTCAGCTTTCACTGTGTAACTGACATATGAAATGACCTGATGGAACACAGGACTCCAGAGGTCGTGGGGTCCAACCCTCCGCAAAAGCAAGGCCTCCTCACAGCAAGTGGCGAGAGAGTTATGCACCCAAGTTGTGCATGAGCGATATAATTACCACAGCAGGGACGTGCTGAGTGGGACTGCATCTACACGTGCTTGCGTCAGCTGGCACCAAAGACCAGACCGTGGCTGTATCAGAAGGGACTCGCACCCCTGCAGTGTGAGCTAAACGGGCCTGTGCAAATACCCTCAAACTACAGTTAAACCAATAAATTGCTCTTGAGAAGTAAGTGCAGATGTGCTTCAGTGTACCTTTTGAATTTCTTGCTCTCTTTTTGCATGTCTGCTCTCTATATGCTTGATTTTCTCTTCCAGGCACAAGAAGTGTTTCATTTCAGGACTGTGGCTCTCCTTAGCCTCTCTCAGTTCTTCCAACAATTTCGTCACCTACAGTTTGTGAGAACCAATGGTAGTTGTTATCATTGTGTTAATTATGGTTATCATTGTGTATAAACCAGATTCCTTGCAAACTGTATTTGTGCTGTTTTATCATTCCGTTCAAAAGCTAGAGGAAGGAAGACAGAAAAGAGGAATCTCCTTTATTCAAATGCTTAGTGACTTTTCGTTTGTAGGTAGTGGCCTGAGGATATGAGAATCTAGTCCTTTTCCATAAATCCCATCCTGTTCATAGTATGTTAAGCAGTGATTATTCAGTCAGTTTTTACACTTCTAAATGTACTAAAAAATTAACAGATACTATTACGATTAGATGGTCCGTTCTCACATCCTGGATAAAGATCAAATAAAAAATGTACCAGTGTATTTCTAAGCAATAAATTCAGAAAAGACAGGCTGCTAACAGACATGATTACAAATCCCCTTTGGTCTAATAAATGCCAGGTCAAATCAACCACGAACAAACCACTCTACCCATGACTTACAGCTGATTTTGTAATCCACCATGAATTCAGGTGAGTTTTCTAACAAAGCCCTACTGGCTTATTCTTATTCTTTGCCTATTTTAAGTAACTTCATATTTATTCATTTAACATCTAAGTTTTATTGGTCACTTCCTTAATGTAAGTAAACTGAAGTGAAACTTTTGAAGTCTTTACCCTTTATTATAATCCTTAGCTCCCCCTTACCCAACATATTTGAGAACTGCTAACCCTCCCCAAGCACTCAGCCATCCCTGACAATCTGCTGCTGAATTTTAAGTATCTGGAAGCGTAGGGTCCTCATAAGATGTTGTCGCTTTTACTGAGATGTGACTCCAAGATGGCTTACTATTATTTCCATTTTTTAACGTGGTTTTCCAAAATAACAAGGCCTATGTTACTACATTTTTGCCTGTCCATTTCTCCAGCAGCTTTGAACCTGTGGGCCCATCGCAGCCACATTTGTCAGAGGAGCAGATGTCTGTCTCATACGTTTTGTGAAACTCAGTGTCTGCTGCTTGACTTCTAGGTTGCCCCAGTGAAGGGAAGGGCTGATGCATGATCTCAAGTACGTAACTAAATAAAACAATTCATGCAGGAAAGATGTTATGAGGGGAAAAAAGCCCCAGGAAAAAATGGTCTTCATATATTCTCCCAGCAACAGAACTACATTAAATACAAAGCTGTGCTACATGCAAGCTGTTATGCAAGAGAAATATGTAGTTAAAACATCCATAAACAGCATTCCTGAATTTAGTATTCAAGTAACAATCTTCCAGGGAGCCTCAGAAAAAAGTCTGCCATTTTAGACAGAGGACTCAATTCTGTTACAAATGGTAGTGCTTTTCCTTGTCGTGACTAATTGTGTTAGCAGGTTTGGTTGCTGCCTTTACAGCTCAACTTACTTAACCATTTAATGCTTAAAATGTGTTTTACAAGCAGCACAGCAATCATGCTAGAGGGCAAAAGCAAGGCTTTACTTTGCCGTTTCTCTCTGTATAGCCTTGCAGTGATTTTTGTAACAAAGGCAGTCCGCTAAATCTTCGTCAGTGCTGGCACCTTGAACTCGGTCTGTAACACCTGGGTCGGATAGGATGATCATTCTCTTAACCACCACTGTCAGTAATAATCTGCAGAACAGTCATAGAAGAAACAAAGTCATAACATTTGTCTCATTGTACTCTTGCCCCTTTTTTCCCAGGAACAAGTAGTACATTTACTGAGATCACTGGAGTGAAACAAGCTTCCTATGGCGAGGCAACACCTGCCATTAGGTTCATAATACGAATCCACAGTCTCAGCCTTTATTCTGCAAATACAGAGCTTGTTTGTCTCTCCCTACAAACCCTCACTTTTCTATAAATACTTCACAACAAAGGTGGAATTTTGCATGGGCATGGTAAACGTTGAATGAGTTTAGTGAGATTAATGATATTAAGTATGTACTAAACACATACTGATACTTCTCATTTCTTCTAAACAAAAGCAGCAAGCAAGATTAAATGTCTGGAGTTCTCAATCCCTTACAGAGTGGGAGAATCTTTTTAATAACTCTTGCAGGTTAATTACTGTGTTATCAAAATGAAGTTAAAACGAGCAGTGTTCATATGTCAAGGAGATGGTGAATTAAACATGAACACAATGCTAAGACAGACCATATCCTCCTCCAGAACAGGAAGTGATAAAAAAAATTTGGTAGCACTTTGAGAACAACAAAAGCATAAAGCTTGAGCTAAAAGACAGACATCAATTTTACACAATATTAACCCAAAAATATAAGCATGAACAAGGTAATTTTTAGGTTACATGCTATAAATAGAAGATTAAGAAAAACATAGATACCTCTCTCAGAACCTGGTGGATTTAAAAAGAACTACTACAGCTAAGCTTCTCTTCTTAAGAGACCTTACATTTCATAGACGCCAAAGGAGAAAAGCAGTAATTGCCTAAGTCAGTTTTGTGGCAATGAAAGATGGAAAAAAATAAGGCTTTCTCTGAAGGAAGAATTTGAAAACATTAATAAAATACCCTCTTAATAAAGGAAAAGTCTTGTGATCTCTTTACTACTCATCACGACTCTCACAGAAGAGGCATGAATGCTTGGATTAACCCCATGATCAATTTTCATACAGATGTCAGACATTTCTATCTAATTAAGAATAATAAATAATCAAAGGAGGTCCAAGATTCACCTCCTGTTCTGTGTTGTTCTCTTCTGTTAGAAAATGTATTGCATTCTCCGGTATAATTCATGTAGAAGCAACTGACAAAGACACTGTTCCTAAGACGTATTTTACTATGTATTCCTTGAGGCTTTGCAAAGATGAAAGTGAAAACTTTATTATTAGAATAAGGCACCCCTGATCCAAATTTAAATTTACCTCTTTTTGTAGGAGTTCCTCTCGCATCTGTGAAATTAAAAGGGCTTCCTGATGTCTCTGTTTTTCACCGATTTGTTCTTGGAGATGTTTTATTAATATCTACAAGAACATTAGTTTGTCATTAACATAAATACCCATAACAACATGTGAAAAACAATGCAGGAAAAATACACCAAGAATGTGTCAGTACTGGTGGTCTGCAGGTGTAAGTGGTGCATGTATAGCAATAGCTGTAACACACGTGCACGTGTGCTATTTAAGTCCTCTGCATGGGTTGCTCAATAGCAGACGTGTACACATATACAGTATATGAAAAAAGTCTCAATCTTCAAGTTACCTTCCGCAGTTAGAAAAACAATCTGAAATAATCTGAATGCAATAGCCCCTTCTACCCTCACACTTCTGTAAAACTTATCCCAAACTTTTAATGCACAAATATAATCATGGGCCCAGGTCCTCATGGGGGACTTGAACTACCCTGATACCTGCTGGAGGAAAAACACAGCAAGGCATTAGCAATCCAGGAGGTTCCTGGAAAGCACTGATGACAACTTCCTGACCCAAGTGACAGAGGAGCCAGTAAGGAGGTGCTCTGCTGGGCCTTAAACTAAATCAAGGAAAGGTATGTTGGGGGTGTGAACACCAAAGACAAGAAGGTCATCAGGAGTAGTAAGTATGGATTCTCAAAGAGGAAGTCATGCTTGACCAACCCAATAACCTTCTACGATGAAATGACTAGCTTGGCAGGTGAGGGGAGACCAGTGGATATTGCCTACCTGGATTTCAGAAACAAGGTTTTCAACACTGTCTCCTGTAAAGTCCTCACAGAGAGGCGATGAAGTAGACAGCGAGGTGGATTGCCAATTGACTTAAATGGCTGGGCCAGAGGGTGGCAGTGAGTGCAATGAAGTATAGTTGGAGGCTCGTAACGCACTGGGTGTGATGTGTGGAATTGTTACTTCTGGGTCCAATCCTGTTCAACGTTTTCATCTGGATGATGGGGCAGAGCATATCCTCAGCAATTTTGCTTATCATATAAATCTGGGAGGAGTGTCTGATACACCAGAGGTCATACTGCCATCGAGAGAGTGCTCAGCAGACTGGACAAATGGGCTGACAGAAACCTCATGACACTCAACAAATGGAAGTGCACAGTCCTGCTCCTGGGGAGGAACCACCCCGGCCACCAGTATATGCGGGGGTACACCCAGCTGGAAAGCAGCTTTACAGAAAAAGACCTGGGTGTCCTAGTGGACACCAAAAGGCTAATGATATCCTGAGCTGCATTAGTATGAATGTTGCCAGCAGATCAAGGAAGGTGATTCTTCCCCTCTACTCAGCTCTGGTGAGGCCACACCTGAAGTGCCGTGTCCAGTTACGGGTTCCCTAGCACATGGAGATACTGGAGAGAGTCTGCAAAGGGCCACTAAGGTGATTAGGGGACTGGAGCATCTCTCATACCTGGGTCTGTTTAGCTTGGAGAAGAGAAGGCTCAGAGGGATCTCACTCATATGCCTACAAATATCTGAAGAGAGAGAGCAAAGCCAACAGAGCCAGGCTCTTTCCAGTGGTACGCAGTGGCAGTAGAAGCAGCAAAGGGCACAAACTGCAATACAGGAGGTTCTGTCTGACCATTAAGGAAAACTCTGCTATGAGGGTAACCAAGTACTTGTTTGGGTCTCCAAGCCCAGAGAGATTGTGGAATCTCCCTCCTTGGAGATGTCAAAAGCCATCTGGACATGGTCCTAAACAACTGGCTCTAGATGACCTTGCTTGAGCAGGGGAGTTGAACGAGATGGCCTCCAGAGGTCCCTTCCAACCTCAGCCACTCTGTGATTCTGTGAATAAGGGGGCACAGGCCCATGTTTAAAACAACAGATCCTCCTTCAAAGAAAGACAGAAGTTTATAGCAATATAGAAAGAAATAACTTTAAGAGGCATCTATAGGTAATGAATATAACTACTGTATCTTACCTCTTGTGTTGAAATTCTGCTGTTTAGTTCAGCTACTTTAGAAGCAGAATGCTCCTTTGCATGCTGGCAAAGAATCTCCTCTACTTCCCTCTGATGGGAAGCTTTCAGAGATGCAATGTATTCTGCTGTGTCTTCCTGTATCCTGAACAGTGTGAGAGGAAAATCAGATGTAGTAAAGCAGCTAGACAGTTCTTAAATGCAGCAAATTTGCTCACTTGAACATATAAAATGTTTCATAACAAAACCTTGCAAGACAGCACCACCATTACTTCCGCTGCTCTGCAGGGACGACAAGGCGGGAGAATCTACAATGCTGGATATACCCCTCATTTAACTAGAGGCTGCTAGAATACAGAAAACTCAACCAATCATCTTTTTGACTCCTCTTAGAAAAAAAAGGAGAGAAAATAGGTACTTTTAACTCATGATGCAGCTGTCCTATTTCAGATATCTATTTTAGAACAGAATCTGTTGCAATCTAAATATGCCAAATTCCTCTACTTTGACTTGAAGGGATCCAAGATAGACTAGGTGAAGTGTAAAGTTTCTACAGCTGGTTAAGCAAAACCCACTGGAAGTGAACCCCAGTTTGAAGGAAAGAACGAGTACCAAGTATTAATGCCATACAGCACAAATACAAAGCATCTGGGATGCAACAGTAGACACCAAGATCTTTTTACTCAAAACCATGATGAACTGTAGCATTAACAAGAAGGATTAATACAGGTTTTCCTGTAGAATCCTGAGACAGTGACTGTTCTAAAACACCAAAACACAACAACAACAACAAAAACCAACACCCCAAACCAAAACCAAACAGTAAAAATGAAATTTAGAAAGAACACTGGCCAAGTGTGAAGCTAGCTTCACACACACCTGACATTGACCTGTCACTTCAATCCTCTATCAGCCAACACTTCAACAAGGTTTTTAAAGAAACACGCTGAGCATTTACCTTCGTAGGTTATTTTCAGAATAAGCCAGTGTTGCTTGAGACTTCACCCTTTGCTGGTTCATTTCTAGAGACAACCTTTCTAGCTCCTCTTTCAGCTGTGCATTTTCTTGCAGAACTTCCGAGAGATTGGAATCAGAAAAGGTATGTGGTTGGTATATTTTGTCATCATTAAAAATGCTTAGAAAAGGTCCACTGTTGCTGGAATGCCTTTCATCTGTTGCCGGGGCATTCTTTTTCAAGATCTCTGTAGAGTTTTCCTTATTATTGGTTTTATTTCTCAAATTATTATCAGACAACATCACCATCCTTTCTTTTTGAAGTTTCTCTACAGTTTTTGTAAGGGCTTGTATTTCTCTATTTTTGGTGACCAGTTCCTCATTTAGTTTTAACAGTTTGTCTTTCGTGTTACCTTGTTTCATTTGAGAGTCTGGAGACTCTAAGTCTTTATTATCCTTTTTACTTCTGAGTTTTAATTGGGAATTTTGACTTTTAAGGTTTTCAATTTCTGTCTGGAGGTTTTTAATGGTGATCTGATGGGTCGTCTTTAGATTCTGAAGCTCCTGTTCAAGGTCTGTAGAACTGGCTTTATCACCATTCAGTTTTGATGATTCACTCATGAATTTGTAGGCAAGTAGTTGCTCAAGCTCCACAAGTCTTTGTTCATACTGTATCTAAGGGAGGAGCGGGAGGAGGGCAAGAAAAAGAATTTCCTCAAGCGTACTTTTATTATTAGCTCTTCACATTATTCTTTAAAGTTACTGCACATCTGAAGCAAGGTTTCACAAGACAAGATACACATCAGTATTGCTAGCAACATCACTCAAACAGTTCACAAATTCCCGAGTGAAAAAACTATGTGAAGTAAATTTAAGTCTCTTGTAAAACAAAACTACTCAAAACATTTAATACAAAGTAATCCTCTACTCACAATGAATGCAGTAGTTACGGCAAAGAAAATTCAATTGACCAGAAACTATTTCTTTTTTATAAATGATTTCTCTTCAGACATTACCAACTCAGGCAAAGTAACATCTTATTTTAATATATTGTCTTTTTTTTTTTACATGTCATTATGTATTTGCCATGTGTCACGTTACAAACGTTACTGTCACATGCCTCAATTGTATTTCATTAAAAACTTGAATTTTAACAGGACTTGTATTTTGATTTATTTGTAAATATGAATACAGAAGTGTGAATTTGGAGAGACGCAGAATCTTTCTTCCTAATGAGCTGAGGAAAACATAACCCTTCTTAATAGCCTGGATAGCACCTGAGGAAAGCACGATGAGTTATTCACAAGGAGAAAAGGAGGAACGACTAGCCAATGCTTTTCTTCCCTGCTCATTAAGCACCTGTGCAGTTCATCTTTTCCTTCAAGTAAAATGCCAGACTAACTACCATGTAATGTTTAGTGTTCCCAGACTTTCCCTGCAGAATTCACAGTCAGCAGACCTGTGAAACTGAAACCTTTGGTGTAGCAAAGAATTAGGTACACAAGCTACTCTGATCCACAGGATGAAACCTACTTAACTGTATGAATTAAATTATTATGCCTCAAGAACTTGTTCTCTCAATTTCAATGCTCTTTTTATCTTAGCTGGAGATACTGAAATTCTGGTTATAAATTCTTTGAATATTTCTTGCCTTGAGCATGGTCTTTGCCTTCAGTTTTCACCACTGCTCTGTGTTAGACCCCAGTAACCTTGTGACCGGTCCTTGCAGAGCAGACTACTCAACAGGTCTCTAACTTTTACCTTTATTTTTTGAAATTGTTGTTCCATGGCACGGAGACTTTTTTTAGCTTCATCATCTTTACCTTCAAGTTCTGTTTCTAACTTCTTTATTCTTCTTTCCAAAAAATCAACTGTGCTCGTTCTAGCTGAAAGATCACTAGTTTTCTCAGCAGCAGCAGCAGCATAAATCAAAGCAGGCAAGGAATTTGGATACCTTCTTTTTAGAATTCCTTCCATTTCTCTGATCTATCAAAAAGAAATTAATTAAAAAGTCAAAAAGAATAAAGTTGTGATGAAAAGTGAACAGAAATAAGTGACAGAATGTTAACAAATGTCATCCACTTAAGCAGGGTGAAAAATGAAAACAAGAGATGCATATGCTGAGAACATTTTACGGTGCTTACATTTATGTTATTGTTTACAGAAAAACAAGATTCATCATCTCTTCCTGACTGAATTTACATCATCTTAAACTCTCTGCTGAGAGTTTATGCTCTGCTTTTCAGACAGTCTTATGTCAAATGGACCTTTTATTTACTTTCTTAGCACTTAAGTCATAAATGGCTCTTAATGCAGTTAAAGTATTACCTTTTTTTCTGGTTTTACACTCACATTCTACTTTTCCAACTGTTACAGACATATTTCACAGAATCACGGAATTGTGGTTGAAAGAGATTTTCAAGATCATCAAGTCCAGCCGTTCACCCTGCACTGCCAGGTCACCACTAAACCATGTCTCAGCACCACATCTACAGGTCCTTCAAATACCTCCAGGGGTGGGGACTCCACCACTGCCCTGGGCAGCCTGTTCCAAGGCTTTAAAACCCTTTCCATGAAGAAATTTTTCCTAACGTCCAATCTAAATCTCCCTTGGCACAACTTGAGGCCACCTCCTCCTATCACTTGTTACTTGGAAGAAGAGACCAATATCCACCCTGCTACAACTTCCTTTCAGAGAGTTGTAGAGAGCGATAAGGTCTCCCATGAGCTTCCTTTTCTCCAGGCTAAACAATTTCATAACGGTATTGAAATTATTTTCCCAATAACAGATTATATACCTTTTATTTTGGAGTCTGCAAGAAAATAACAACTTGCATGCAAGACTAGTAACAAGCACCCCTTTTTCTATAAGTAAAATTAACATTAACACACTGCAGAGGCTTTCCCATTTGTCCCACATAAAAGCAGCTGCCACCTCCTAAAATTTAGACGGACCCACTTCCACCTGGACTTTTCTTCAGTAGAAACATGGATTTTAAGGTCTCTGTTCCACCAGTTTTCATAAATCTTGTAGGAATCCAATAAAATTTAAACCTCTATGCTTGAATCAACTTGGTTGAAATTGGACTTAGTGTAAAGGGTTACTGAAGATAGACAAAAGCAGTCTTAGAAGACAAAGAGCAAGCTTGTGTGCGCTTTTGTCCTTTTTCCCCTTTCCAAGAAATTCTAAGCAGTATTTTAACGTTAAAGCATTTTAAAAGGGATATCAGTAAATAGCTTATTAAAACACAATAGCAGAAGAGCCCCTTGTAAGGAAGTAACTGCAGCTTTTTTGTGTGGAGTGTTCCATAGCACAAGTTACTTTTATGCAATGCTTTAGCCTTATGAAAGGGCTGGTAACTGTTGTAAGTGACCTTATCTGAAATAAAGATTAAACAAAACACCATTCTTAACAAAGATTAAACAAAACACTATTCCATACTTGTCGCTCAAGATCCTGAATTCTTTTAGCATCTGCTGCTCTGTCTTGCAAACGTTTCTTCTGTTGCACACACTGACCTCCAGCTTCAGCTCTGAGCTTCTCAACCTATCCAGTTATTGAGAAAATAAAACTGAAATACATATGCAGAGACATTGTCTGTGGCACAAAAGCAAGCATTTCAAACTCACACAATATAATGGAATCATTCTGCAACTTCAGAACTGGAAATAGTAATTTCTGTATCAACTGATTCTTCAGCTTCTTAAACTAAGTTAGAGCTTCTTCAAGCCACTTAAGATCAAAAGGACCTGAAACTAGCTGCAGACATCTAGAAGAGAACTTCAGCTCCAGGACATTCTTGTCTTCAGACCAATAAATCTGCTTCTTTCTATCATAAATCCAGTATGCAGCCTCAGTTAATAAGCTACGAAGTACTACACAGTACAGTACACAAGTTCAGTGTGAGTTAAGGAAATAGTCTGTGATTTGCAAGGCTCAAGGCTCTGCTCCATGATGAGGTACACAAACAGTCAAAAAGCAACATTATGCTGTGCCTAAACAAATGCTGACTCCCTGGACAAGAGGAAGGAACTTGATAGCTAACGCTTCTGCACTCCCATAAAGTCTGGCCATGAAGACTCAAAGCTTTAATCTAAAATGGAGTTTCCTACCTTTATGGGCCACTATGACCACTGTACAGGGGATATTACACCTTGGATAGCTGGAAGTATTCCCATCGTGATTTCTGTTTCACATTGGCAATGTGAGCAAAGGTAATGCTTTTATGCCATCATTGTTTGACTAATTTGATTGGTTTTATATCAAAACTCTTCATTGTTTTTAAACACCAGTTCATCCTGGAGAAAATGCAAATAAAAATATTTTTTCATAGCAATGATATGTTGATCACAGTTTGATACGATGGTGTTTAAGGGATACCCTACCCTGGCTGCTCCTTAGAGGCACCTCCTTTCATCTGTGACCTCTTAAAAAAAAAAAAAAACCACCATGAAAAAATTCCAAGATCATTTTATCACTGGTAAAATTCTTTATTTTTATGACTCTTAAGTCAAATCTACTGATAAGCAAGCAATGCAAATCTCAGAACTATTCAAGATTCATGTATTAGTTTTGCTTGCTTTGTATTTTGAGTGTTTTGGTTTTTTCCTCCCTACTATGGCAACCAGAGAATCTTTCTAAGACAAAAAAAAAAAAAGAATTTAGAACTGGTATTTAAAACAAAAAGGAAGCGTTGCCTATGCTACAATGAAAAGGAGGGAAGAGAATGACAAGAGGGATGTCCCAAGTTGTTAATGTATCAATGTACTTCCTTTTCTTAGCCAAGAAATTTGCAGATTTTAAGGGAACACACTACTTTTGTTTCCAGAAGCATCATCAAGGTGTCCAGTACAAGCAAACCCAGGTTTTAAGCATTGTGCACTTGCAAGTCTCACTGCATGTGTACTAATATCCATTTTGCACATAAAGACTCCACATTTGATTTAAGGCTTACATCTTTTATCTTGAAAAAAAAAAGGTAATATTATGGATGGAATTACATGACATCCATCATCACAAAGAAATAATTTCAGGTTTCAGCTTCTTAGATAAAGCTAGATATTATGACCTCCAGTTTTAGTTTCTCAATTTCTTCTCTTGCATCTTTAAGACGGGCTGCATCTTTATCCAGAAGATCTTGATTTTCTGCATACCACTGAAGTCTTCTTTTTAAATGAGTAATTTCCTGTTTGTATGATTCTTCCATAACTTTAAATTCATAAGACTTCTCACCTACAAGAATAAAACATCTTTAGTATTGTTTTATTAATAATTATGTATTGAAGAAGTAATTAGTCAGCACTATCCTTCTCAGCATTTCATGCATTTACTAAACCGCTTACTGCAATAAATTTTTAAAAACAGACCTGAATCAGGATTTTAAATGAAACAGTATTTGAAAAAGCACCACCTTTTTTTCTCTCATACACAGTAGTACTCATCAATTCATAGTTTACTCTGGAAGGAACTTAGAACAGAAACTCAGGGGCATCTATTCCTGATCACGTTCTAATAAATACGTTTTCAGTAAAACATGGATGACAATAGAGAATATATGCTTAGATTTGTATAGACTCTCTTGTTTAGGGATCAAACATATTAAGACAACACATGGAGGCGAATATTACAACTCTTAGCACTTGTGCTGCCTGATACTGGAAGCGAAAGAGTCCATTTTCTGGACCTCTCATTAAGAAAGCTAAAGTCAAATCAGAAAGAGATCTGGGTGAAAAAAGTCACAAGGTGTAAGTTATAGTGAAAAACCAGGCAAGATCTAAATAAGAGACTAAGATGCAACACAGTCAATTTTCTTATGCAGAGTTGTCCTATAAATGCAATTGACTGGTTTCCATGCACAGTGGGAAATGGACACAAAAAATCAAACATTAGGCAATAACAAAGAGTTCAGCTGGATACAAGAAATAAATGTATATATTTTTATATATATACACACACGTACAAATTACACATTTAATAAAGCACAGAGTAGGCAAAATTATTCCATAAGATGAAGGCACTCTACCTGATATAGATGCAGTTTGGACTTTTGCTAAATCTCTCTCCTTCTTTGCTTGTCCCAAGTCTACCTCAAGCGCTTGCTTATCTTGTTTGAGGCGTCTTATCTCTTCTTGTAATTTAGTTTCTTCCTTCTGAGTTTTAGAGAAAGAAAACAGTAAGGCAAGAAAAACTAAAACAGACATTGTCATACAAAAAACCTGAACATGGTTTTTCACCATTAAATGATTAAAGAGCTGCGTCAGAGCACAGCAGCAATGAGGTTTTCTAGTTTTGGTATTATTCTCAGGCCTTGCTATAGCAGAGCATGGGAAAACTTAGGCTAAACAAAAAAAAACACCCATGAATTTTTTAATAAGACTTACATAATTGTCCTAGAAGTAGAAAACATCTGCCTTTTGAGAGCGTCAGTAAAGAAAATGGCTTTACGTTTCTAAGACTTAAGACTGTAGCTTAAATGGACAGATGTATTCTCCATAAGTTCACCTTACTGCTCTCTATTTCTCGCCATTTTCTGCATGTACTCTCTGTTCCATTTGTGTGATCACCAGCAAACTTCAGGATTAAGTAGGATGAAAGGCTTCAGTGCTAGCCTCTGGAGATGGAGGCCCCTGATCCTAGGGATCCACAGGTAAACAGTGCGGGGTGAGATTCTGAGGCCAGCCAGTAAATAGACCAAGTGCCTAGGGCCAGCAATGGCCAGCATGTATTTGTGTTGCTGTTAGCGAACTCCTTCCTGATCTGCTAAACCGGATCACTCCACGTGTGCTCCTTGTGTTTCCACGAGTACTTGTTTCTACTTCCACGGTGTGAAGAAAGGCACTGCTCTCTCTGTAATCTGTGTGTCTGACCAGGTTAGTATTGCCTGTGTGTGTCTATCCATCTTTGGATCTTGTGTTCAGTCTCCTTACAGGCTGGACCTAAGGACAGGGAAGAGTAGCAGCAGCACCTCTATGTTTGGAACCAGGGGAGCCCCTGGAGTCTTATGAGCTCAAAGGTAGCTCTAT
>NW_010433243.1:25222-33326 GCF_000710305.1 Buceros rhinoceros silvestris | reverse complement strand
ATTCAGATCCTCTTATCAACTACCTACCCAGCTGGGGGTTTCTTTCTTTTTTTTTTTTTAATTAAAAAAAGAAAGAAAAAGGAAGAGGCAGCTTTTATTTTCTGGTCTAACTATCAGAGGAAGTATGGACCCCACTTGCAGCAAGCTGAACAACAGAAGTTCCTGAAAACCTTTTATCATAGAGCTTACTAAACACACTTCCTCAGAACCACAAGCATCTGTAGGACTACAAAAAAAAAAGTTACATGAGTGAATAACAATTGTTTTCACTCCGATATTCTTTTCTACAACTTGATGCAGAGTAGGGATAAACACTTCTGGATTTGATACGCAGGAAAGCTACAGAGGTGTCACTACTTTCTGCAAGCTCTCACAAGGTATTTCATAATCGCTAGCGAACATGGCAACACTGGACTTCTTTCAGTGAAACTGTGTCTTAGGGGATTTCTTAGGGGAGTTCATCCAGTAAGACATTCGAAATAGACAAGGTGGCAAATAAAAGCGTGCTCCATTACCTTCTTAATTGACATTACTAGTCTACAGTGTGGATGGTTATGCACTTTTGTAAGAACACATGAAAACCAGGCTTGGCATATACCTACCCGTGCTGCTCGAAGCTCTGAAATCAATTCTGTGAAACTCTGATTTCTGGCTGGTTCAGAATTCTGAACAATCTCTGACTGGATATTATTAGTCTTCTCTATCTTTTCTCTAAACAGTAACAGCAAAAATATTTATGTAATGCAGTGACTTGGTGTCATACTGAAAAAACAAACACACCCTCCCTCCCCACCGGTACAAAGTCAATCTGTGCGGCCTTAAAACAAAGAAGGAAGCAAATATACAGTACATCTTTATACCAAAAAATATCATCTGTAAGCTCACCTTGCACAAACTTCTTGGTTGGAATTACACAAGGGAGGGAAACAAAACCTACTGTGCTTCAGCAAAACTCATTTAAGGAGAAGATTTGTAAATTAGGAATACACACAGTTGCCAAGTTTTTTCCTCATTACTAGCACAGGATGCAAATCCTACTGGACCCACACTGCAGTGAATCTAATGGTTCCTCCACTACCAGGATCTCTTGCGACCCCTAATCTACTGTGTATCTTATGGCAGTATCAAAACATTTTGACATGTGAGCGGAGCCATACTACCAGAACAAGTGTAGCATACATATTTCCCTCTGATAGGAATATATGAATTGTAGCATTGAGATAATCTCCAAATGGAAAACTCTAGTCTCCCCACAGATCTGTGGGATCATCAAGAAGACTAAGAATTAAGTGCCCATAGCCAGCATAAATCAGTTCTCAAAGGAAAAAACAAACCCACAAACCCAAGAAACACTGGAAAACAGGCACCTGACAGACTCTGCAGTCCTTCTTCATAAATAATAATAAACATGGATGAAAACTCCAGAGATTTTAGGTTAGGTGTTTCAGTAAGCCTACCTTATGGCTGTTAATTCAGACATTAAACACTGATTCTCCTTAAACATCCGTTCCTCATTTTTTTTGTTTTGAATCTGCAGCTCTTTCATTTGTTTGTATAACCTCTCATTTTCCTAAAATGAGACAAAGTTAAAGAATGTTCTTAAATTACTGGTTTATCTAGTTCAAAAACAATTGTCTATGACTTGCATAGTTGGCCTACCGAAACCATGGAAGCAAACACGTTTTATCACCAAGTTTCTAAAACGCATATCTACTTCCATTATCTTCATGCTAAAGTAGTATACAGTAACCTCTACAATCTTGTCCAAGACTCTGCTCACTCTGGAGAACCTAGGCCAGTTCCGCTAAGAAGCTATCCCAACTCTATTTTAAAACCACGTACATGGATGGGTGCTGACAGAACAGAGCTCAGCCTGCCCATGCTCCAGTCCTGAGGACAAAACCATCACTGATCCAGGATGCTCACAGCCTCTCCGGCAGAACACTGTGCCTATACCAAGAAAAGCCGCTGAGCACCAGCTGGAAGCTGGTTAAACTAACCTATTTGACTTTACAGCTGCAAGTATTCAAAAGGATTATCAAGCTTGCATTATCTATTGCTACATTTGACCAAGTAGTAAAAATCAGGCACACTAATGAGTGTTCCTCGAAATCAGCAGCTCCGATTCTGTGAAAAATATCTTAAAAATAGAACACTCCAGATTTCTAATATTGCTTAAAAATACTAGTTTTCTACTACATTTTGGGGAAAAAATGTGTTTGCTTATTGGCCATAAAGTATTTTCCCAAGTCAGCATATTTTTACAACTTAGAACAGTTAAATGGAATCATGCAGAAACTTTGTCCAAACTAGACATGTGTGAAACACTCTTGAAACATGCAATACATGTTTGGTAAACATGTCAAATACATGTGTGCCCTTCACACCTAAATTTCATCCACTTTTTATATAGCAAGATAAATGTATTCCACGGAAAGTTAGTAACCATTAAACAGTTTTGTTTCAGAAACGGGCTAGAACACAGCGCAACATTCTGAGAGGTTTACCTGTTGATAACCTTGAATAATGACCTCTTGATCTTCAATTTCTTTTTGTATTTGTGCCAGTTTCTCTTCAGTGACAGGAACTGCTGCTGTATGATGGGTCCACCTCTTTTCTTTAGTCAGCTCTTCCGTACTTCTTAACTTTCAGAAAGAAAAAGACAGTAAGAAAATTGTTAGCAATACGGAATTCTCTACAACACTACTCTGATAACATAAATAGGTCAATCTTTTCATTAAGGTATGAAAGCAGACCAATGAGCCAGTCTTATTACTGGAGTTTTACAGAAGCAGGAACAAAGGGAAAAGTGAACAAAGTTTTACCCTTCCTCCTCTAGTCTTATGTATCTGGACAGGAGGGTATAGTGGAATAGTCTTGGGAATATGCCACACAGACAAAATTCAACACTCAAAAAGGCATCCAAAAAACCCCTATACCTCAACATATAGAACTTACCTATAACAAGTGGTATCTGTTAATCTCTTTAAAAAAAAGTTAAATCTTTGAAAAAAACCTGCTGCAGAACTCTCAAAATAGCAAACTAAAGCATGATGTTGTATGGGCAATAAATGCAACAGTGGGTATGCATTTACAAACTAGCAGAGTCTGTGTAAACCTGGATTTTCTGCTCATTGACAACTCTGTAAAATCACACCAAATTTTCAGAAGCAATGTTTTTCCTTTTATATAGTAATGGGGTACAAGATGATAGAAGTACCTTACTCTGAAGAATGTAGTTTTCCTGACCCAACCGAGAAAGCTCCTTTTCATGCTGTGTTTTCAATTCTGCTATCTTTGTCTCTATCTCTTTCTCTTTTCGTGAAACCTTGCTGGTTAGCTGTTCTATCAAATCACGAGCTGTGCTCAGGTCCTCCTCTGCAACTTGCAGTCGTTTTAGCAAATACAGTTCTCTATCGCAATTTCTGACAGGAGAAAATGATAAATCCTAATGAAGAGAAAAATTCAGGGAAACATTACACTGAGGTGGTTGTTCACCAAAATTTCTGCTCATCAATTTTATTTATCTGGCTTGTCTGGCTCTCAACAACTACAAAAGGCACTTGAAACCCAACACCCCTCCCGACATTCTAATAGCAAAACCTCCTGCATTTACCTTACTGAGCTTTCTTCTCATTTCTGAAATACATATGAAGAAAACAAGCTAAAAAGCCAACATGAAACAAACACTTCTCATATGAGAGCCAGTACACACTGCAAATTATTCTATCATGCATCTTATTTTTTGAAAAGCAGTAATGATTTAGGTATTTAATGAATAATTTTTTTTTTTATAGTTTATAAGGAAGAAGGAAAATCCATCTCGGTACTGCAAATTCAGTCATCTTGGAGTAGTCAGAAGATATATTAAATATCGAATGCAATGCAAATAGAAAAAAACCCCAAACACTAGTACTATTTAATGTCTACAACAGAATACTTCTACTTAAAGTTCTGTTTAAAATTTTCCCCTTTTCTACTACGAAAAGCAAAAAGTAATATTTGATTAAAGGTAAATCTT
This sequence comes from Buceros rhinoceros silvestris, assembly GCF_000710305.1. Classification (NCBI taxonomy): domain Eukaryota; kingdom Metazoa; phylum Chordata; class Aves; order Bucerotiformes; family Bucerotidae; genus Buceros; species Buceros rhinoceros. Next base: position 29,305 of record NW_010433243.1, on the reverse strand, counting down.
TATTCCAAGATTTCAGCATTTGCCAATCTTGGGATAATTATTAAGAGTAAGGTTTGCAAACCAAGTTGTACATACTACAACTAGGACTGATTATTACTTACATGCTGACACTGCCTGCAAAAATCCACAGCCTGGTGTCCAAGATTATTAACAACTGCTTGGCCAGACATAACTCTGTTAATACTTCCCTTCGCAGTTGGTTCACTTGTTGCAGATTTTATTATCCTAGTAGCAAATAAGGCTTCTTCATTTAGACAGAAAGTAAAATAGAACTAAATTAAATTCAGAATTTAATGTTCAGAATTTAATAATTTTTTTTTTAATCTATTAATGTGATCCATCCCTTAGGCATAAAAATTAAGTATTCTACAACCTGAACTTTGAATTAAATACAGAAACTTGAGAGCAGGGAGACATTATGGAAAACACTGCCTTTTTTTTTAAAGTAAGGACCTGATGATAAAACAAATCCAAGGGCATAACTGAAACAATTAGCTGGATAATAATTTCATCATTAAACAAGGTTAACCTCAGTTCTCTGCTCAAGAAATGGCCAGTTACCCAAGTATTCAGAAATAAAATATGTTTCAAGGTATGGTGAAGATTAAGACACAGCAATTTTCAAAATGGACTGTGGAGTGCTGACAGCATACAAAGACATGCAGCATGTATTTGTTGCATCAAATAACAACCTGACTGGAATTTAAAAATGAGGCAGGTTCCCCCTAGAGAGAAACTAACATACATGAACTCTTCACACCTTAGTTTTCTGAAATACAGATAGTAACTACATTTTTGCCTATAGTAATTTAAGTTAAGAGCTTCTGCTTAGAAATGTTATACCTGAAAACAAACAGGCAATGATCATTTTCCAAATCTAGTATTTTTACATTCCTCACACTATCCCCTCACTCAAAGGTTCCCCCTTGGCACTGATGACTAGGGGATAGTTTGATTCAATGCAATTCTCTTCCTAGCTAAAGAGGTTCCTGCAGAATGTGTCCCAGTGAGATTAACTTCTGAAGTCACCTGAAACTGCTGTGGAGAATGGTTATGGCTAGAGAGGGAAGGACATGTTTGAATGAGGCTAGTGGTCTCATTTTCTTCGGACTTGTCATTCACATTACCACCTCCATCCGGCTGTACACCTCCTCTTCTTCAGGGAGTTCCACAGCAAGGCACCGAGGAATTAAGGTCCCTTAGTTTGACAGCTGCCACTGAAGCAGCTCCCTAAGATGGACAACATATTCCTAAACCGCTTTTCCCAATGCTACTTGCACGGTTTATAAAAGCAGTCAAAGCTAGAAGTGTGTTAAAACCTGGGCATCTATAGAGTTATTTTCCCATGCCTCAGAGATAGCAAACATCATCTGCATAGATGCTAAGCTCAGTTATCTCAGGGAACTCTTCAAGCTTTATGCCAAAATAAAAAAGTTTAGTCCTTCACTTGCAACTCAGATTTCACAGAAGGACATTGGTGTTCTACTTCCCTTAGCATTACAAGAGACAGGAACGGAAGATAGGACTTTCTTTTCAGTGCTTTCATTGTACTTTAGGAAAGCAAAGAGAAAAAGAAGCAGCTGGGAGTAGAAATTTGGCATCACGCAATGAAGTTAGTGTGTCAGCAAATTTTTGCATTTATTGTAAAGAAAAGGTAACTTGTAGACACTTATTTTTGAACACAAGATTTTTTCATTGTTTTGGGGCTACTGGTGAACAATAGGTAGGTCTCACAGAGGTTGTGTATGTGGATGGAAAAGAAACAGAATTACAGTGCAAAGCTTTATTTAAAAGTCTCTCTTCCAGCAACTTCATGCTGATTTAGAAAAAAATTTAGTACTTAATTGAATTTGAGTTTAGATTTCTTTCACACCATTCTGTTTTTTTCTTTTTTTCTTTAAAAGCATGAACAGCAAAGCTCTTTGGCTTTTAAAGCTCAGACTCCTTACAACAGAATTACCTTTAGATCTTGCTCTATCTGCAGGAATTCTGGCTTTCACACTGGTCTTTTTGGAAGTTTCTTTTGGTGCTTTCTTTTCATTAGCTGGAAAAGACTGTTTTGAGAGTGAAGTGGGTCTGCCATACCCAGAACTTCTAACCACCCCATGAGGACCATACAAAGATTTCTTTTTATGTAAAGGTGCTGGACTTCTGATATTCTTGTTTAACGTTGGTTTAGTTGTCATTGATTCTGATCGTTCATTCTTCAAGGGACAAGACCAAACAGCCTGTGACAGAGCACATTTGTTTAAAACAAATTTTAGGCTCTAGTGTAATCTGAAGGTAGCTTTCACTACCAGAATTACACAGCTTTAAGACTTGGCACAGTGGGAAGCATTATTTTTAACCAAATTAACATTTTGCAGAATGGTACTACTTCAGAAGTATACACGGTGCAAATATTTTATACTGACTCCATTTAATTATTCTGGGATGTTGCAATACATTGCAGGATCTTTAGCTTACTAAAGCAGGTAGCTCTTGACTAAAGACTAATCACAGTGAATACAGAAACCCAGCAATGAAGAGAGAAACAGTGGCAGACAGAGGAACTCAGACCAGCAAATGAGAAAGCTTAGCCTGTTGGCCACCAAGATGAACCTTGCAGGCAGAAGAGGTGACCACCTAAGGGAATGTGGGGCTAATTTAGGGAATGCAAGGAGGATTTGGGGATACAGAAGGAAAATTCGGGATTATGTAAATCTTGTAACAATGTTTGAAAAGATTGTAAAAATGTGCAAAAATTACATCATGTTTAGGGAAAGGACAAGAACTAGGTACAGATTAAGGTGGATCAAGTAGCAACAAGTGTGGGAAATAGAGGGGAAAAGAAGATTACAGAAGCTGGCGACATGACCAGGTTGCTGGTCAGTACACTTGTCTGACCAAGTCCTACACTGGTCATTGCAGTCTCTCCTATATTCCTATTGAACAGTATTTCTAACCATCCTCTCTGTAGGTGTGGTCTCTATTCTCAGCCTGTATGTGTTTACACACATCCCCCAAATGAGAATGTGTGCTCAGACTCGCTACTAGCTTGAGCTGGGGACATGGAATCACAGCAGCCTTGCACATACTGGGCTGGGACAGGAAAAATCCTGCTGGTCCTGCAGTCCACTGGATTTGGCTACCTCTAACAATAGCAATAATAATGTGAGAGTTTCAAGAAAAACAGCAAGTCTCTCAAATTGTAAACATCAGAGAATAATCAAATGACAAGCAGTCTAAAAGTATACAAATTTTAAATATATTTCCATTTAATAAAAATCTGGTTGATATTACTTACTTGTTTAGTTTTGCTGCCTTGTGAAAGCGGAGAGTCTTGTACTATTTTTTCTCTTGGTACATCAGGCTGTACTTTCCTGGTCTGAATTTCTTTTCCTGGAAAGTTATCATCACTCACAGCTGTCTGCAGAAAGATGCTCTCTCCTCCGTTAATTTTTTCAAGTAAGTTTGTCTCCCAAACGGTATTAGCCTGGTGCTCTTTAAAGGGTGAGTGGCCGACGAGGTTATTTGCTGTGCTGCCTACCAGCTTCACAGGACTACAAGAGAAAGGATAAAGTCATATATGAGTTTTGCCCTTTGCTTTTCTATCACTCTAGAAGAAGTGGGACATTTTTCCTTTAGGTATCAGCTGTAAAGACTGCTTGAATTTGAAAGAGCCACTAGGCTTCTTTTAAGAACGACCTTGCAGATTTAGTTGCACAGATTCACTCATGCTGTGGAACAGAGCCATTTCCCAGCAGCAAGTGTTTTTGTAGAGGCACCAAACTCAGTTACAAGATTAACACCTGCAAGCATGCAATTAATGCTTATAAAACAATGAATGGTAATTTCTGCTTGGTGCAGTTATGCTATAAGCTCTCAAAACTCATTTTCTAAGCATAACCTGTTTCTGACAGTTCCAGGGCTTGTGCTTTCTGCCCTAGACACAACAGTTGGAGCAAACCAGTAGAGGTATGGAGTGCAGGTTAGTAAGAACTATGAGAGCAAGCAGAATAAGAGGATTTCACCTTAGATTAGGGAAGTTGGAGAGCTAGTATAGGATGTGGGCTGAAGTCCATGTGTGGGAGAAGGGAAAGA
>NW_010433243.1:12312-25126 GCF_000710305.1 Buceros rhinoceros silvestris | reverse complement strand
AAGAGCTGAAGAACGGGGAAAGCAGAGATCCTAGCTGTGGTAGCTGGGAGAGAGAGGAACACTTCTCCAAATAATTTGGGAATATTGCTGCTTATCGCTCAAAGTTTGGGAATCCCTGGTCTAAACCAACTAACTCTGTATATTCATTTTACAATTCACTGCAAATGCCATAATGCCAGTGTAAGTCATAATGAAATTTCAGTATTTAATTAGGGAAAAAGACAGATGAATTATTCAGTAAGCTGTTTTTCACCAACAGTTAATGGGCTTAAGTTACTACAATTCTTAAAAATGCATGCTGAAATAAATACCTTTCAGGCTCCACACTGATATTACATGAATGTCCTTTAATTCGCTTCATCAATTCTTCCACAGTAGATAAATCTAATTAGTGCAAAATTAAAAAACACAAAGCAAAAAAAAAAAACCCTTAGAAAAAAAAGTTGTAAAAAGGACAACATTTTAAAATGTTTCATAAATGGAGTATTAAGATATAACCAGTTCATTCTACATGCTTGCACGATACATGCCTTTCTTGGAGGTATTTACCTGATTCGATAGTTGACATGTTTTTTGAATAGATGTCATTATTTTGTGAAACACCTTGTACCAAGCATTCTGGGACTGCCACTACTACATCATTGTGTAGTTTTTGCTCATCAGTGTCTCCCAAAGACTGATCAAGATGATGGTATGCTTGGTGTAACGCTTCGATGTCACTGGTCGTCTGTCCACAGGAAGTGCCTGTGAAAAACGCAGGTTCGTAAGAGACACTACAGGATTTTCTGTTTCTGGAAACATCCCACTGGAGCCTGTGTTTCAGTTACCGGCTTGGTCTATTACATGGTAAGAACAGTGATTTCAGTTACGAAAAAATATTTTAAAAACTCATTTTTACTATGAACAGTTGCCAAGTTAATTAGTACATAGCAAATAGTCTCGTTTACAGTTTGCATGCCTCTCCCCTCCCCACCTCAACAGTTTATAGTTCTAAAACTAACTGTGTATGTGATATAACTATTTTGACAGATGCTATCAGAGCCATACTCTGGATATAAGTGGCGTACAGCACTGTGCAAAGTTCGGTAAGAGAATGCATTGTGTTCAATGCTGTCAGAGAAGTATTTTAGCTATGGAGGTGGTAAAAAAAAAAAAAATCAAACTCCAATGTCAAAAGCAGCTTCACAATAACTAAGTGTAAAAAGGTGACTTTTTAGTAGAAACATGACTTTTTCCTGAAATATTTCCTCCTCCTTTCAAGATTTGTTACTAAAAGTCAAGGGCTCCATGTACGCTGATAACCTAAGAACAAATGGAGACATCAGAGCTACCTATTCCACTAAAGCAAGATTTTGAGGTGTGGGTTTTGTTGTGTGATTTTTTGGGTTTGCTTGCTTGTTTGTTTTAAAACAATCCTTACCTGCTTCGTTCATTTCAACTCCACTGACTTCTTCAGGCAGGTAATGTTCACCTAGAGCTATGTCTGATGTTTCAATGGCCTTCTGGAGTTCTGCCATTGATTCTTGTGAATCCAGTAGTACAACTAAACCCAAGAAGATAAATGTTAAAGAAAACGCAATTCTTTTATTTATGCTCTGTCTGCACTGGAATTAAAAGTACAAAGCTTACTATACATGCAAAAAATGCTGTATAGATTATTTTAATGCCATTAACGATCAACTGATCAACTCTGGTTGCAAGCATCAAAATCTGAGTACTGGCTAGATGTAGCAAAATAAAAAATTACATTGATGATCCCTTTGAAGTGATAACATCTAAATTAATTTTTAACCATTTCAGTCCAACAAACTTTAGAACACAATAACATCAGGTGAAAAATATCAAAATAGTAAAAATCAGGTAAAGTTTCAAAAAGTTACATTTAGTATTCTCCTACTCATCAAAATTCGTATTTTACCTTTAGCCAGCATGCCACCATTTGCTTCTTCCTAACAAAAAGTAAGGAAAAAAACATTACTTTTTGAATTTCAGGGGAAAAAACCCCCAACCATCTGGATGAACTTTAAAAGTTGGTTCGAATAGTTCTTAGAACTTAAAACTAAGCAGTTCTTCATGCTCCAAGAATATGTACTTCTATAAAACTCTCCTTAGGATGACAAAAGGTCCTCAACATCCTGTACTCTCTAAATCCATTCACAAGTGCCTGGGAACTAAACGCTATTCTGCATAAATGGAATAATATTTTTGCACCTTCTTGGTTCTTTTGTCTTGTAATTTGAGAAAAGCAAATAATGTTGCAGTAAGTACATTACACTTCCATTCTATTTGTCTTTGCAAACATTTATTAGAAACTCTACTCTAAGAAACTTACTTAAAAAGAATAAAAAAAAAAACATTTATCTATTATAGTCTATAGACTCCTTTTGGGGGGAAAAAAAAAATCAAATCAGAATATGTGCTCCAGCCAACTGTGCTCCACATTAAAAGACCTGGCTAAGCTAGTTGACAGTGACACGCCCAAAGCTCATACAGCGTAGATTTTGGGTCCTCTCTCCAAACTCCTTCTCTGTACAGAACTACTTCCCTCAGCCTGTGTCACTCGCTGGTGTAAACACCACCTTACTAGCTCCAAGAGAGAGATCAATCACTACCCATTCTAAGGATGAGGTTACAACCAGAGTTCATAATTTGTGCACTCCCACCCACTGTTCTTATTCAAAGGAGGATTAACCAGGAAACCCTGTGAAGAACTGAATCCTTTCAGTGATTTATCTCAGGAAAGAGCATATCCTTAATAGAACAATATAATCCTATGACCACTATATTCTTTCTTTCAGATAGTACTTATTATCTAAAGGTTTACTATAGTTACAGTTACACACTGCAGAGCTTTTACAATTCATGCAAGTAACATAAACATTTGGTAGGTTATACCTGTTCTCGAGGACTTAAATCAACTCCTGAAACAATGTTTTGATTCACCTGACTTCCCTCAGTTTTAAAGGCAGGATTAGCATCTGTTTCTTCTTCAAAATCTTCACTGTAGCTGTCTGAAGAGTAAAATAAACAAATAAAATGAATACTGAAGGAAGATAAAGAAATAAGAGAAAGCTATTTCCTTTTCCCCAGTCTCTGATCTAAGACCAGCTACTGCCACTGTTACTCCCTTCACCAAGGCAAGAGAGCTTTTAAGACTGTGTGTGGTACTGAAACTACAAAAAGTACCACATAATATATCCAGATTCAAACAGTTTGTCTTATTGTCACATACACTTTACCTCTGGGTCCTCAAGTTGTACTTCAACTGACCCCTTTTATTCATTCACTTTCACTGAAGAGTAAAATGATGCAATTCCCCCCCAGCAGACAAAGTACTCTGTATACCCACCTTGACAGCTGCAGCAGTTTTTAGGCTCAGAATCTGTAATTCTGCTTCCTCCAACCTGCTTCGGGGGCCTATGCACCACTCTCAAGAGTACGCATTATTTAAAAAGCACAAGTGTGCCAGAGAATGAATTTTACCAGCAAGCCAAATGCTTTTTCTTCTGTTATCTAGATCCTTCCATAAGTTCTAAGTCCCTGTTGCCTTATCCACCCCTTTCACTCAGCTCCTCTGGTTACAGGCTTCAGTGTCTGTATTATCTGTAATGCTTAAATCTAGAAGCACTGCAAAACATCGGTTTATAATGTGTTTTTTCTTTGCTTGGTCACCATCACAACTGACATACCATCTAACTCGTATGTAAAATGACTCTATGAAGAGTCACTATTTCACCATTCTCTTTGATCATGGACCATAAGAACTCCGATAAGCTGAAAATAGCTTTCTCGTACTGACTTAAGACATACAGAGTGCTTATACTGCTCCTGCACACATATTATCCACTATTTCATTTGCTATTTCATGAAATAGTAGTTTGACAAAGACTAAACCAAACCATGCACACCACACAGATTGGTCGTTCCAGGCATTCCATAGAAACAATTTTCCTAAAAATCAACTGTCAATTTAATAGAACTGACTGTAACAATCAGGTAATTTCAGCCATTTTGTTAGGAAGAAGGCTACAAAATTGTTGTAGCATGTCTGCTATGTGGGCGTGACCCCCGGCCGGTCGGGGAAGAAGCCCAGCTAAGCCTGCTGTCAGTCAACAGCAGGAGGTGTGTTGTTTAGGAGGAGACAGAGAGGTTGTGTCAATGGGTGATTGGAAAGCCAGCTCATCTCTGGGCAGGACAGTGAACTTGAAACCAATCCAAGTAAAGCACGACACTCCATGGGAAACTATAAATCTATGTGATAAGAGAGAAACTACACAGTTTGCAGTTTGCTGCAGTTGTATTTCAATAAAGGCTTGATGTGCACACAAGCTGTTGTCGCGTTGTCTGCCTGACTATTCACGACGACTGGTGATTCCACCACACTGCTACAGCTATCATCATCTGCTGCAGTCTACAGAATAATAAATCTTTCAAGGAGAAAAGATTTCCTGTGATCGAGGTTTACAAATACAGCCTCTTTATGTTTGGGAAATTCAAGCCTGACAACAGGACCTCTCAAAAGTTCAGCTAAATATTTCAATTTGAAAATTCAATCTGCTGGTTAAATTACAGAAATACACTCTATCATATGCTAGCAATGAAGACTGAAATAGAGACAAGTGAAAGACAAATAAGTAAGATGGAAGAAGTATAGCACAGACATTTGGGGAAAATAAAATCAGATAAGAATACTGCAGATTTCAAAGATTAAACTCAGGCATGAAAAGGTGATATAAATATACAGATGACAAGACAGTGGAGTAACTCAAACATTAAAGCATATTTCAACATCTGGGTGGTTTTTTTTTCTTAATTTTTTGATTGATAGTTGGTTTTGATTGTTTTTTCCTCTTTTCGGTTTGTCTTTAAGGTCACAACAGATTAAAAATCTACTTTAAAAAAAGGCGCAAAACCAAAAGCAAACCCCTGGAACCCTCTGTCTGAGTAAGAGCTGCACAGTTATAACACAAAGGCAGCCTCAAAGAAGTCTGATGTAAGAACTACAGATGAATGAAAATTATTAATATTAAAATTACATTAGCTTTCAGATAAAAAAAGCTTTACAACAATCAGGGTGATTTGGGAACTGAAGTCAATTGCTTTTAAATATTACTCAGAACAAAAATTATCAGTGAGGATGTTGGACTGTCTTATGAATCTGAAACCTAGAAATGAGTCAAGTTTTCTGACTAGCTCCAAAGGCAACCCAGAGTACAGAACAAGGTATGAGACTGTAGTAGTTTCCTCTTTTCAGACCTTTAAATAACACTACAAACATGAAGGTCCTACGCAATCCTCTGACACTCTGCTGTGAGATTTTCTGAAGACTTTGCATTTGAACTGGAGCATTAATCCATAGCCTTCATTACTGTTATTCTGTTTAATGAGGGTCACACTATTTTTAGTGTAGACACAGTAAAAAAAAAAAATTCAAATTAACAATTTAGAAAGACATTATTACCAGACTTCTCTTCATTTTTGGTTTCCTCTTTTCCTTTTTCAGTTTCTTCATTTCTGAAAAACAAAATGAAATTTTACTCTCTTCTTGAATAGCAAATAAATACACTTAGAAATAGCGATAAAATAAAATACCTGAATTTGTCCATCATATCAAATCATAGGTAAGAAAGGTGGATAAATGTCAGCAATTACTACAATACCTAATTTTTTACAACTGTCTGTAATTATAATTCTCAATGTAACTCTTAAAATCAGTCCCTTTCTGCATTGGGTCCAACATCTACATTAGCTTCTCAAAGTAATTTTTATCACCAGGTTTGCTTCCTGTTCTGACCTTCTCATTCCGCATTAACAAAGAAAAAATATAAATCTCTCCCTTCTTTCGCCTTGTCCTGTAAAGTTTTCTCCTTACCTAAAACTCTCCAGAATTTTGATCCTCCAACTGTTTTCATATTTCACTCAGCATTTTCAGAAACAGCTGCCTGAACTGCCCCTTCATCAATTTCTCTCACGTGTTTGAACTTATTTTCACACGACTGATTATAAATGGATTGCCCTAGTCTATGAAGATTTTGTATCTTTCCTCTAGATTCATTTAAAAAGTTCATGTCTATGGGGACACAGAAATCACTTTCCTGATCTTCTACTCCGTTATTATTAGTTGTCATCTCTCCATTTAGTTACACCTTACAATTAAGTACGTTAAATCGACTTGTTACTATTGAGTTATGCACAAGACTGTGTAGCTATGTACACTCATCACCAACTCATGTTCTCACCTTACTCCTTTTATTTACTAAGCTCATTTCTCTCACCTTCTGAAAAAAAAAAAAACCCAACCAACAAAACCCCAAACCGCAAGAAAGAAAACATAAAACTGACTGAACTCATACAGAATGTTGTCTCACAAAATCTCTGTGGCCATACCCAAGTCACACATGCCCACTAATACAGTCCATCACTTTTCTTCCCTCTAAATTACCGTACAAATGGTGCTAGTCTGACAGAATCATTGGAATCCAGCTCTTTATTTAATCTTGAGTAATCAATAGTAGAGGAAGCTTCTCGTTCAAGTTTGGCAAAGAAGATATCTTTTTCTTCTTGTTCTTCCAGGGTATCCAGTCCAACACCCACAACACTTTGATTAGGCCCAGCAGCTAAAACTGAATCTAAATTTCAAAACAAAGAATAAACTAGCCGTGTCTGTGCTGTACATCCACACAGAACAGTCATAACAATTAACTACTATAGAGAGATTCATAAAATATTAACAGTATCAAATCACCACAAACTAGTAGCAGGAGCCTTCAGCACACCAGACGCAGCTGACAGAAATGAAGAACCCAGCTTGCAATGAATTCAGGTAAAATGCTTGTGATAGTAACTTATTTAGATCTAGCTAATTTGTGAAGTGGTTGTGCACCCTCAGTTCTCACCGTTTGTCTCCAGGCTGTCTCCTCTTAAGGAGAGAGCATCACCATTACTTTTCTGAAGCTGCAGCTTTTCCACATGCATATTGTCATAACTTTCTCCCGCAGGCTGTGAAGTCTTTACAAAGCTTCCATTGGCTCCAAGAATTCCTAGGAAAAAGCTTGCAATATTCTTGACTATCATCTAAAACCTATTTTAAAAGACCCTTCAGCCATTTGGTCATCTTCCAGAACCATCAATTTTAATCTCATTTTGCAGCCAAAAAGATACGGATCCTCACAAATCACATTAAAACTTCCATTTCTATTATGAGATAGGTAAATCTTGTTTAATTAGTTAGGCTGTTACATACAGTGCCTCCTATCCTTCATATTTGCATACAAACCTAAAGTTCAGCTTGGAGCAAATATAACAACTGTAAAAATTTACTTACTGTAATGTTACTCATGGAAGAAAACCACACACACAAACCCTATACAGAAATTAACATTACTCTGTTAAAAGCCTGTTCATTTTGTTTGATCTAGGACCCCAGAGAAAGCACCACTGATTTTTCAAAATTGTAGCCATGAACTTAGCAGCTCCATTTCATTTCTTGCAAGCTAAATACTTCAAGGAAAAAAATAGTGACCAAAGTTACTTAAATGTCACCGGTGAATGCCCAGTTCTTTCACTCTGTATGTCTACGCAACTAAAACATTCAGTTGCTCTCACAGTAATTTCACTGGTGTGAGGTTGAGCATCACCTTACCAACTTTATGTGTGAATTCTGCTCTCAGACAGAACACTGCCTTAAATACTTCCTTACAGAACAGTAGAAGTCAAATACTGCAGTACCTTGCCAGTTAAAAAGCAGTACCAAGTCCCTTCTGCCTGCCCCTAAAACACACACATTTATACTTTGATTCTTTATAAGATTTCTCATGAGAAGAGCTAGGGGAAAAGCTACTTAGGCATTTTATCCAATGACGTATGAAATGATTTAACAGTTCTCACAGAAGGGAACAGAAACTATGTCTATCAACATGATTCTCCAGTTGGTAAGAGAAACTCAGAATTTTCAGTTCCATCTGGACAATTATGTTTAGACTGCAGCTGTGCGCTTGTACTGAACACAGCAGGAGGGGCAAAGACATGGACGAACAGCTCATTTCCTGCTGGCAGGACACTGCAGCAGATGCATACATCAATAACCCTTCAGATAAAGAACACTAAAACAGCCTTCCTCATGCTGATCAAGTGCTTCTACTCTGGGCTTTACTCTATCCTCCACGCAGGTCCAACCAGATCCCTTTTAAGAAATGCCATACTTGCCTATATCAAGAGAACGGAAAATCCTCTCCCTTCAGTACTGAAAATGTACCCAAGATGAGGTGGGGTGGGGAAAGTAAAGAGTCTGAACACATTTTCCTTCCCTGTTGGGCAGCCCTTAGCATATGCATTCCTGTTAATAAGTAGAATAGTTTTTTTCTTGATTCAAGTTACAAAGTCCCCTTGAATGTTTTGTTGGGAGGCTAAGCGCATAAGGTTCTAGACCTTGGAAATTACTCCATCATTCCTATATCTTACTTCAGCTCTGTCCTCGATACAGACCTCTGACTTGTCTTGCAGGCAACAAATAAATGTCAGAGACATTGACTAAAGGTCAAGCTCCACTTGTATACAAAGTTAATGCCTAAATAAATATATTCCACTGCCTCATTGAAGAGTATAAAATGGAAAGCTCAAAGTGCTGAACAGAAGTGAGAAAGTATGAACAGTCCATTTTTCTGATAGCTAAATGCAGTAATTTACCCAGATGGTGCTCTACTCTAGTTATCAAGACTGCAAACGGGATCCCATTTACAGCTGGGTCCAAAGTTTTTTGCAGAGGTTTAGATTAGCCATAATCTTGCCAGACTTCCAGCATCCCATTTTTTTCAGTGAGAATACGTTAAGAGAATCAAGTATAAACTGTCTCTGCCCTCCTATGTAAGGTTTACAAGAAAGGAGATGGTAATATACTTCAGTAAAAGACAATAAGAACATTTAACAGAACAAAATTTTAGAGAAAAACATTTTCCTGAGTTTATCTAAATCATCTCAAACTCGATGAACTTTGACAGACTTAGATTGATCTTGAAGGTTTCATGGGATTTATGTAAGCTATCTAGTATTTTTAAATTTTTTTTGCCAGTTCAAACCAGTCCAGTGCCTTTAAAGAAAAAAGCACCTCCCATAATAATCTGAAAATCAAATGCTGTTTTGCAGCCACTGAGTTTTGCACCTCAGTGACTCCCAATTCCCAGACACACACCCCAGGTTACAGGGGATATTACCATTGCTAATGAAGGCAAGAAAGTTCTTTTACTCACTCTACACAATATGAACTCTCAGAAACCTATAAAACCTGGAAAAAACTAGCGACTTTGATGGATTTCAAAGTCTCTTTTCACTGTTTTTTGGCTGTTTCAACAGCCCTTACCAATTTCTGCGGGACTTGCAAGAGTAATTTATTTTGCTGGGGCATATTGGTTACTTTTCATAAAAGCTTCTTGAAGCAGCAGTTTTCTTCAACCCCAAAGATTTCATGACCCATATCTTCACATGCAGTATTTTGTAAGGCTAATGATACAGAGTATTCTTTTTTTATGTATGCCACTTGAAATTAATTAAAAGAACCTGAGTTTCACTTAGAAAAATATTTCTAACCACCACATTTGCAGAGAAAAATTTAAAAATGTAAATACAAAGGACTCAAACCTACAGACAATGACAAACACCTATTTAAAAAGTAACTTCTCTTCTCCTGACCAGGAGTGTCAGAATTAAGCCATTTTATCTTTTTAATATCATATACAACACAGTAAATTTGTTACCCTCAGAAGTGTCTGGACTGTCAGAAGTAAGGCTTCCTTCTTCTCTGTTTAAATATGAATCTTTCTTGTCCTTATGAAACTTTTCCAGCACTCTGAATTTAGACAAAGCCTTGCTGCGAGATGCACTGGAAGAAGGTTTAGGGGGAACTAGTTTTAAGCATACACAAACATTTATAAGTGTTTATACATAATGGATGGGAAATAAAGAGAAAAGTAAGATATGAGAATTGAAATTTACACTTCTGAGGAAGTAATGCAATTCAGTTTCTTGTAGATTGAATTATCTGTAATTTTTTAGCTATGACTAGAATTTAATAACTGAGAATAAAACCATTTCCCCCTTTTTGTATTTTTAAAAAAGACAAATGCCTTCTTGTTCCAAGTATACCTTGCATTAGAATACATTGAGCTCCTACAACAGTGTATTACCCCAAAACAAAGAAAATTATTTCAACAAATAAATAAGTTTTGTACTACAAGTTTCAAAAGAAAACATCTAGATCAGTTCAAAGATAAGTGGAAAAACATAGGTACATAAATGTGAATTACTACTGCCTTTATCATTGTCAGGTACAAGAACTGCATGTTGTTTGCTCAAACCCTTCTCAGTGCTTGCTTAGCAGAAAATACAAGCAAACACCTTCCATTCACATTAGTAGAATCAAGTTTTAGATAACAGCACGTGCTGAAAACCGTGCTCTCTCCTGATACTTAGGTAAAAGTCACACTAGACACTTCATATATCTTAGGCTAGCCAGATGCACTGCATTATCTCATGAACTTACCTTGACACAAGAGAGAGCACATGTAGGGTAGGGGATCAGGCCAAATACTCCTGCTATCTAGAAACGGGACTAAGGGGATATGTGACCAGATGCTAACACAACTCGGAAACATCCAAGTTGACTAAAGGAAGATGATGAGCACATCAGCTGCGCAGGTACAGTGCGAAAAAAGAAATGGTATGAAATCCATCCTGATACAATGCATGGCTCCTTTAATCCCTTAACTGATGTCCAAGCCCATTAGTGAGGCATCACTTCCCTAGATTTATATTCTCCCACATTTATTGGGAAACTAAAAGTGTTGACAGCATCCCTTCTGTTATAAACAGTGCAAACACCTGATGCTTTTCAAAACAGTAATTTGAAATAACTACTAGAGTCCCTCTATTGCTCATATTTCAAATATTAAACCTAGTATGAGAAAGAGATTCCGTTTTAGTGTTTATCTCCCAGACCGAGATGCTTTATAGCTATTCTATGCAAACGAGACTTAGGAAAACAGGGCAGCATACACAATCTAGGAAACTAACACAGGGTAATGTTCTATAGGCTACAAACTAGATCACCAACATGATCTAAAGACCCAGTGCCAAATATTTATTTGTCATGGCTCTTCAAAATACTATTGGTCAGCTTGAATTTAACAAAAAAGCCACATTTAAACTAGTACATACAAGTTAACTGCTATTGGCATTTACATAAAAGTATTTCATGGATCAATGTTTATAACAATTATTTTTTGGAGTTTCTCTTCAGAGAGCATAAAATGACTTCACATAAAGGGTTGAATCCAAAGTTACACTGACTACAAGAATCCTGCAGATTAAACAATTGAGCTTTTCATCATTACACCAACTGTACTGTTTCCATCCCAGGGGCAGCATGCAGAGCAATCTACTGCTCAGCAGAAGGAAAAGAACCACATCCATAGAAAACAATTAGAATACTCATCTAACTGCAGTCCTTGAAAATAAACAGGTAGAACAGTGAATATTAGTATTTCTTGAGTATGAAATACAGAAAGTGCAACAGATTTTCTGTTTACTAAACATACTGACTTTTGGCTGGCTTACATTCAATACTGTCTGGCCTACTACACCACTGTTGATAGCGATGTATGATGTAACAACCATCAAGCAAAAGTTCACACAGGTATTAGTTTCTTCTGGAAATGACAAATGAATTAAGTGGCATCTTGCTTTCAGTGAGAACACTACAATCAAATGGACGATTTGCAAAGGATTTTCTATAGGAAATGCACTAGCAATACAAGGCTGATATTAAATAAATAACTAAATAACTAACTAAACATATTCAATCAGATACCAGACTGGGAATCTGTATGGGGACTCTTTTGTTCACTGTTTTCCACTATTTCAGCATGGCTTTCCATCAGTTTCTTCTCTTTTCTCAATTTAACAAATCTTGTTCGAAAATCTTGAAAAGAAACAGCAAGAACAGTCAGGCAAGCAGGACAGGACAGGAATTCTTATTATCCTATTTCTTTTTATCATTTGAACAACAAAAGCAAGTAGAAAGGACATTAGTTAAAGGTAGGTTTCCACCTTCTCTGTCAAATACCTAAGACAGTATCTTGAATAATTTGCACATTTCCATTTAAAGCTGAAGAACAAAGAGTGCCAACATGCCTAGAATAACAGGTTAAGTTAAAATGTACTTTATACTTCTCAGCCAAATGAACAGAAAGCCTATGCTGTTTACCACTGATTTACGAAACCAAGTGAAAACAGGCTATTAGCTTAAATCTCTACCTGTTTCCTGGCACTTCTGTAACAAGATGTCTTGGAAAAAACAATAGGACAACAAATGTATGACATATATTTAGTCTTCCAGTCGCATCTCTTTCTGTCGTCCAGCAAAGCATGATGTAGATACCAAACTAACTCAGAATTAAAGCCTCAAACTGGAAACAACTCATCGGGCTGGTACATTACTCAAGCTAATTAGCCAGACTGTACTTTGCTAGTGTGATGGGTTGGCAGAAGATCTCCTTTTTAGGAGAATTTGCTTTAACTAGCCAATTGTATTCCCTGCCATGTGACATCAGCTGCATCTCCATTTTTCATTGGTTAAAAGTTTTTGCGGGTCTGTTCGACTTTCATGCCACTTTCGCTTTAGAAGTCACGCGACTGCGCCACAAGTTAGTTCTTCCCATGCTCTCGGCCACTGCGGAGCTTAGCCGTGCCTGCTTGCCTGCCGCTTCTTGGCAAAGGAACCGAGCACCCGCCGCTTCTAGGCACAAGGAGCCCTGCTCTTGAC
>NW_010433243.1:0-12151 GCF_000710305.1 Buceros rhinoceros silvestris | reverse complement strand
CCGGACCACCACCGAGCCACGCGCCAGGAAGTGCCTGCTGCCTGCTTGCCTGCCTGCTTGCCTGCCGCTTCTCGGCAAAGGAACCGCGCGCCCGCCGCTGCGTGCTCGGAGCCGCCAAGCAGTTCCGTCACTGCAGAAACCTCCGTGCGCACTTGGCGCCCGCCGCTTCCGCCACCAGTCGCTGCTTTTTCCGACGTGCCCGAGAACTGACTGATCTGCTTTTGCCGTCCAGAGCCGCTGCGCCAGAAAAGCCGCTGCGCTGCCTTGGCATGCCGCATCACAGCCCCGCCGCAAGCACCGAGCCGAGCCCAGACTGCCCGCACACCCGAGAGCTGTTTGCTTTTGCTTTGCCTCAACCCACGATAGAGACTGGTAGGATTGTGCCAATTCTACTCTATCTTGCGCTGCTGGGTAATTCATAACTGCGCAGGTTCCTGTATTCCAGTCACGCGGCAGACCGAGTGGCCGCCGCCATCTTGGATCACTGCCGCAGATCGGGTTTTGCTGTTGCTAACAACAACCCTTGCTTTCCTAAAACCCTCAATATCTCACTGGTTTTCCTTTGTATTTAATACATATCTATTTGTAGTGTTATTAAAGTTTGTTTCAGTTTTTCCAAAAAGCATTTTAGAGGTCTCACTAATTCTTTTCTCCCTTCCCCTATCTCTGGTGGGATAGGGAAGGGTATTATCGTCATCGGACCTGGCTCACCTCGGCCAGCCGTTGACAGCTAGTATAACACTATGTCTATATAGTGCCACCCAAACTGGAGGAAAACCAACGCCACTCCAGTCTTCAGAAGGGGCAAGAAGGAGGACCCAGAAAACTACAGATCAGTCAGCTTCACCTCCATCCCTGGAAAAGGCATGGAACAGTTCATTCTGGATGTCATCTTAAAGCATGCGGAAGGAGGGTATCAGGAGTGGTCAGCATAGATTCACCAAAGGGAAATCATGCTTGGCCAATCTGATAGCTTTCTGTGATGGTGTGACTAGCTGGGTAATTACAGGAGAGCAGTGGATGTTGTCTACCCTGATTTCAGCAAGGCTTTTGACACTGTCTCTATAACATCCTGCTGGGGAAGCTTAGGAAGCGTGAGTTGGACAGTGAGGTGGACTGAGAACTGTCTGAATGACAGAGCTCAGAGGGTTGTGATCACTGGTGCAGAGTCTAGTTGGAGGCCTGGAGCTGTGTTCTCCAGGGATCAGTACTGGGTCCAGCCTTGCTCTGCAGATAAGGACCTGAGAGTCCTGGTGGATCACAAGCTAACCATGAGCCAGCAGTGTGCTCTTGTGGCCAAGAAGGTCAATGGAACCCTCGGGTGCATGAAGAAGAGTATGGCCAAGGGAGGTTCTCCTCCCCCTCTGCTCTGCCCTAGTAAGGCAATATCTGAAGTACTGTGTCCAGTTCTGGGCTCCCCAGTTCAAGAGAGACAAGGAACTGCTGGAGAGAGTCCAGTGGAGGGCTATGAAGATGATTTGGGGACTGGAGCATCTCTTTTACAAGGCTGAGAGGCCTGGGTCTGTTTAGTCTAGAGAAGACTGAGAGGGGAGTTTGTCAATGCTTATAAATATCAAAAGGGCAGGTGTCAAGAGGATGAGGCCAGCCTCTTTTCAGTTGTGCCCAGTGACAGGACAAGGGGCACAAACTGGAGCATGGAAAGTGCCATCTAAACATAAGGAAAAACTTCTTTACTTTGGGGGTGGCAGAGCTCCGGAACAGGCTGCCCAGAGAGGTGGTGGAATGTCATTCTCTGGAGATATTCAAAACTCACTTGGACATGATCCTGTGCAACCTGGGTTGGACTAGATGATCCCCAGAGGTTCCTTCCAAACCCCACCTTCTGTGTTTCTGTGAAACAACTCATACATTTGGAGCTCGTATTTGTAATAGAGTGCTGCACTGTGGGTGGAGGTAAGTTTTATACATTTATGTAAATTTGACTCATGACAATGAAACACTTCAAAAATAATTCTATTAGCTGACAGGCTCTGGGTAAAGTCCAATCTGTAACCAACATGCAGATTCAAGCCTAGAACTCATAAGGATCTCCACAAAATGTCAAAGCATGCCAACTTCACTTTCCAGAAGTTAAATTCAGTTTATTTCCATATTTGTTATCATCACAGCAGTATCATTATTTTTTTCTGCAGGGCAATTATCTTGCTATTTAGGGCACATTTAATAACCCTTTAAAAAGCTACAAATCTCAATCATCTTCATCAGTCATCCCGTGCAGCAACTTCCGTTGCAATGCTGCTGTGCCTTCATCCATTATTAATATATCTGAGCAACATCCTGCACAGCTCTCATCTGCTGAAGAATATTAGATATGGCAAAACTATATTCTACAAAGTACTTGGAAGCATGCAAGACAAAGAGAGACACAGAAGGAAAAAGGAGCGATTCTAGAAGGCTATCCACACTGAATTAGTCACCTGACCTGTCATTTTAAAACACTGCAAGTATACCTACACGGATGAAATCACAGCAATTTGTAGTGTGTACACACACATATAATTATAAATTCCCCTTTATGTGTGGTATTCAAAATTATAGTTATAGCCACATAAAAGTTATCTACACTTACAGCAGCAGAGGGGAACTCTGTTTATGTTGAAGGTGGTCTCTTCGAATGGCTCTCTTTGGACTCTTAATTGCCTTGCAACTAGACTTTTGCTAGCCGAATGACATTCATCACAGTATAGACTGCTTCTGTGCTACGCAGTTCCTGATCTACCACAGTATATTTTAATAGAACCACCTCCATTTGTGAATGTCCAGTGTGACAAATATAATCCCTTCCCCACAGCATGACACAATCAGTAGCTCTGCTTCATGCCACACAGCTATCCTCTTCTTGCCAAGAGAGAACCTGCAAAGCCTTCTAGTAAAACTTTAATATTGCCAAGTAGAGAGACATTTAAGTACCAGGTGGGATATGGCTTACTGCACATGCCCCACACAGAGCAGAATTCTATGCAGAGAGTGGTGACAGAGATGCAGATGAAATAAAATAATCTGGTGGGCAAAAATGGTGCTCAGGGAAGAGTTCAGATCTAGCATATTTGCCCCATGTTCTTGTAATCTCAGTTTTATGTCCAACTACCAAGACGTTTTGGACCTTTGATTCAATAGCATTACACATAGATTACTTTTAAAAGAGTCCCTCCAAAAAAATCTGCTCCCTCATCAAGTGTACAAGTATGAACATGCCAGCTTCTTTTGCAAGTAAATGGATTCTGTACTGGCAAAACCAGGTAGGGTCACCTTCTGAATGCTTTCCTATTAAAGGAGAAGCTTTTTTTTTTTTAAGACAGACCTTAAAAAAAGTTTACTAGAACTATTTAATTTATTTTATACATCAATAAACAGCAGGTCAAGCATATTTCAGTTCTAATAGCATACTTCTAGTTAAACTACACAGCTCTTAAGATATTCTTAAACTTATTTAAAAAATAAAAGTGGTGGAATTGGTTCAGATAGGAACAACTTGATAGAATCACATTATTTCTTCTTAAATTTGCATTGTATTTAACCCATACAAGCACTGTTCTCTAAAACTTGTAATCATCCTGCCTTTTAAGTACCTATTCCAATATTATTTGGTTTAAGTCGCATGCAAAGTGGAAGAGACCTTTAAGACCATTGAGTCCAACCATCAACAGAGCACCATCAAGCCATCACTAAACCATGTTCCTCAAAATGCTTTACTTGTTGCTTCAAGCATCTCAAAAAAACCATGGAAGAATGCTGAACTTCTTAAGTTACCTGACAACTGTCTTCAACAGTATGTAGAAAAATGAGGTCATGCTAACCACTTAATTCTCTCACTTTGCCCAGCAAGAACACTTCGTCCTTCCATTTTTTGAAAAATGGTAAGAAAATCATAACATAACTACCTGATAGGAACTCTCTTATATCCATCAGTTTTCCAGAAACATCTTATAAGGCCACAGAAAGATAAGCAGTCCAGACAACACCTCTTAGGGTTATGTCTAAATGGCACAACTGCTGACTAAGATTTGACTCCTAAATATGACAACACTGACAGAGATGCAGATGAAATAAAATAATCTGGACTATGCTCATAACTGGAGGCTACCAGCATTATCTTAACTCTGTCATATGAAAAACTGATCTTGAAAAGATCAGCTTGAAAGCTTGCAAACAATAATATATTTTCTTCCAGAACTACGTGACCGAGTCAATACTGAACTAGCAATCATGTCATCACAGCCCTTTTCCCCTTGAGCAAGGTTCTTGGCAAGAGAAATGCTGAGAATACTGACAGACAAACATCTTTGAATCAGCTGCTATTGAAAAGTGTTTCTGTGCTTCCCCAACCGACTACAAATGGTGTGATTAGTGTTAAGATTACAGAAATTGGTCTTTTTCCTCTCCAGTTTTGAAAACAGAAATCTATAAAAAGTCAGTATAAGTAATAGGTAGTTACAAAACATGCCTACAAATATTAAAGTAGAATTTGTATTACATTTTCTACTTATCTCATTATGTGTTCACTCTTTCTAAGTCTTAGTAACTAGAAAGCTACAGTAGAAAGTTTGTTTACAGCTTGAATACAATTCCTTTTAAAGAAAATACAATTACATTTGAGTTTTATACTTTACAAACTTGCAATGTTCTAAAGCATTTAAGTAGCATCAACTTAATCTAAAGCCTGGCCTATATGAAGTATGAGAAAGAACTAGCCTGACCCCCTGTGGCCAAGAAATTGCAAAACTATGTTATTTACCACCATCATCCGACCCTTCCTCAGATATCCACCACGGCACTGAATCCTTTTTCTTCGTTTCTTTTTTCCTGGGCTGTCCCAATGTCTCAAGAACGCTGGATTTTTTCTTTGAATTTCCAAGTGAATCATCTGAAAGAGACTGAGCCAATTGCATACAAGATTAAGGACAGCTTTTACACTTCCACATTGTTTAACTATCTTTCAGCCACCAGTCAGTCAGTTCTGGACTTTTGAGTTCAGATGCCTCTACTTCCCACTGTCTGCCTTTTTTGTACATGCATAATAGAGTATGAAGAAATAACTGTATTCACGTGGTATAATACTGCATATTATAATAACCCCACTGCCAGAATGTGGGTACGTTGAAAGCTAAATGCTTTGTAGAGTGTATGGTCAAATGAACAGCAAGTCTGCTCTTTCTCCATTAGTTATAACATAAAGAAAAAATTGTGACTACATCGCTGAAGATAATGAAGTAAAGCAGAAACAGTTTTGCCTTGGCCTTGCTCGATACATGAACATTATTAATCTTCCAGAAATAAACCTTCAACAGCAACGTTCCAGCTCGCAGCAAATTAGATTTCAGAAAGTAAATTTATACTTTTATGGAAATTAATAGAAATGCCAGAGCCACTGCTACCAAACTCTGTGTATTAAGCTTTCACATATGTTAGCTGTCCATGCCCATTTTGACTGATGGCTTAAATCAACAGAGAAAAAATGTCTACGAGTATGAACATCCTACGAATTTAAGTTACTTAAGAGTAACAGGAAGGAAAAGACCTACCGGCACTTCATAAGACAACAGCATTTTTAAGTGATGCAGCTTTTTTTAACAAAAAAAAAAATAACGCCCGCTCTTTCCTTTAATAAAGCTCTTTGTGTCTTACAGCAGGCTCAGAGCCACAATTAACTGTCTAGACACTGAACAAGGAAATACATTCACTAAGCTAGTGCACGGCAACCTCACATGCTACAATTTCTTTGTGCTTTAACTCAGTAAACGCAGGGTTAAGGGGAGTGTCATACTTTTTAATCTAATTTTTTAGCCATAATTGTTGAAACCAATTGCCCTGAAGTGTCTTAAAAGAACACAGTGAATAGTTAGCAAAAGAATTCACATATGAAATGCATCATATGGAAAAATTTCAACAGCTTTGCTTCTGTAAGTCACAAATAAGAAAATGTGATAGCATAACCAGAATACTAGAGGCAACAGGATTGTGGATACTTAATATGTAAAACGCAGGAGGATCTTTTATTAAAAACAAGCCTCTGCAGGCCTGTCTGATTCCTATTGCA
Organism: Buceros rhinoceros silvestris; assembly: GCF_000710305.1. NCBI lineage: Eukaryota > Metazoa > Chordata > Aves > Bucerotiformes > Bucerotidae > Buceros > Buceros rhinoceros. The sequence continues at coordinate 6,093 of NW_010433243.1, read as the reverse complement.
TAAAAAGCACTACCATAAGAGCCTACCCTTACTGTATGTCTAACGCTTCAATTTATACGGGCTTAATAAGAACATCCATGAACTAAATGCCAATCATACAAAACTACCATTTAAGGAAAAAAAAAACCATAAGAAAATGTTCTTATGAGTATCTCTGACCAATAACATCTTTAGAGCTTCACCTGAGAAAATAAAATGCCTGTCACACAGTCTCAAAAACAAAATTTAAGTGCTCTGAGCCTTGCACTTTAATAAAGCACAATTTTAATAAATTATGGAACTGCTAGACAACAGGATGTATTGGAATTTCTTTAAGCTGGCCCTGTGACACAGAAAAAAAACAGCTTTAAATTCTTAGTAAGTGTCCTATAAATAACAACTTCCTTACACTAGTCACAACACAAGTACCAGTGCCATTGTCCCAAGGGTTGCACTGCCTCCTGCTACCTAGAAGTACTGACAGATGCTTGATGCAAGCTCTGTTATCACTTGCTGCTTCTTTTATGACTAACAGTATCCTGTACTCCGCAAGAAGAACTTCAACTATGGCCATACTCCTTAGAGTACTCTAACGAAAGAAACTGAAACTCCCACAGGTTGTTCTCAAGTTCTGGAAACAGATTTCTAAGTCCAGCCATCTTGTCATCTGCAGACAGTAAAGTTGCAGCAGCTGGGAAGGAAATGCTGGTACAAAACCACTACTGTCAGTTGTCTCAACAGGGAAACTTACGATTTTTTTTTCTCTTCCTTTGAAAAAAGTAAATCAACCAACCAATCAACTTTTTGGACCAGACTTCTCATTGCCAGTGGCACTGATTTCTTCCTTCCCCTCCTCTATAAAAACAGCCTGTCAGCGTTTCAGGAACACACACACAAAGTTTATGTTGTTTAATCTCGACTTAAAAGCAAAAAGTCAGTTTTAAAAACTGTAACAACTACATAGCACATAATCAGCTTTCCATCTCTTACTTACCACTTCCTTATATAAATGAAGGAACTTAAGAAAGCAGACAGGTAACACAGGAGTGGATCTAAAACACTCAGACTTTCATGACCAGTTGTCCTAATTATTACATTAAAGTCTTTTTCAATAAAACAAGTCTATTCCAAACTATACTTTTAGTATTAAATGCTATATAATTTTTATTAAAAGATCGAACATATTAAGTGTTTTTCAAAATTGGTTTAATGTGTAGCGTTATTCTTCTAGGTACTATTCTACAGATTTTCTAATGAAGATGGCACAGCTCCTCACACTGCGTTTCCCAAGGGAACTTCACAGCCAACACTGAAAACTTACAGGCTATCCCAATATGACAGATGATGCTTAAGGGAAATTGAAGCGACGACCAGAAGCACACTCGAGCTTTTTGGTGAGTAGTGAAAGGGTCACAGACACACAGACTGTGGAGATGGAAGAGAAGAATTGTGGATGGCAACAGTCCATTCTGGCAAGGGATTTGGAATATGTGTGACTCGGCAAAAGAAACATTAAAATACCTACCCTATATGCAGGAACTGTTATTACTTTTGTATTTCATTCTGTATAATGATAAAAGCCTAAAAAACCCTCTTCACTGATTGCTTTTAAAAGTACAGTGCATATGCCAAAAGACTAGTGTAATCTTCATATTAGACCAGCATCATCCAACTGTACATACAGTCTTTCTTTTCATAGACTCACAGAATCATTTTGGTTGGAAGAGACTTTTAAGATCATCAAATCCAGCCATTCACCCAGCACTGCCAAGTGACCTCTAAATAATGCCCCTCAGCACCACTTCTATATGTCTTTTTAAAACTCTCCACGGATGGTGACACCACTACTTCCCTGGGCAGCCTGTTCCAATGCTTCACAACCCTTTCAGTGAAGAAATTTTTCCTAATATCCAACCTAAATCTCCCCTGGTACAACTTGAGGCCATTTCCTCTTATCCTGTCACTTGTTATATGGGAGAACAGACTGACCCCCACCTCTCTACAGCCTCCTTTCAGGTAGTTGTAGAGAGTGGTAAGGTCTCCCCTCAGCCTCCTTTTCTCCAGGCTAAACAACCCCAGTTCCCTCAGCTGCTCCTCCAAAGACTTGTTCTCTAGTCCCTTCATCAGCTTTGTTGCCCTTCTCTGAACACGTTCAAGCACCTTAAAGTCCTTCTTGGAGTGAGGGGCCCAAAACTCACCTGAGGTGCAGCCTCCCTAGTGTCAAGTATAAGGGGACAATCACTGGCCACACTATTGCTGATACAAGCCAGGAGGCTGTTGGCCTTCTTGGTCACCTGGACACACTGCTGGTTCATATTCAGCCAATACCCCCCTGATCCTTTTTCACAAGGTAGTTTCCAGACACTCTTCCCCAAGCCTGTTGTGTTGCAGGGGGTTGTTTTGACCCAAGTGCAGGACCCAGCAACTTGGACTTGTTGAACACCATACCGCTGGCCTTGGACCAGGATCCATCCTGTCCAGATCCCACTGTAGATCCTCCCTCCCTTCAACTGTCCCGATCTACAAACGCACATCTTTAAGGTCTATTTCTCAAAACTACTTTATGTCTGCATGAACACCTGCCAGAACAAATGCTGATGTGAGCTGACTTTTCCTAATTGTGATGGGAAATAATCCATGTCAAGATGAAGGCAGAGTCTCTGACACAGAAGGAAAAGCCTGTCAATTTATTTCCAGGAAAAGGAGTGAGGGAGGGGAACTTTTTATGTTTTAAACCACAAACATAAGTACGACCCCACCAAACACAGGCAGTTTCATTATGAGTTAATTATTTAAAGGGGAAAAACCTTCCTGCTCCATTCCTTCTCTGAAAGATTTCCTTAAATGATATTGACTTCCTCAAACTATTAAAAGACAGTTATTCCTATTCCCTCCCTCCCCCCACTGTTATACTTTTTGTATACAAACACAAACATCACCAACATAGCAATTCCAATGGAGCACAGCACACCAGTTTCTCATCTTTCTAACATTAAAAGGCTGCACATATTTTAAGAAAAACAAAAGCAAAGAGAGGGACGTAACAGGAGAGACAAGCGTACAGAGAGTAGATAACGCCATTGTTATTTGGGTCTGTGTCTAGCTGGCAAAACATAAAGCAATGCATATTTTTAACAACTGGATTGGCAGTATTTACAAACATAGATTGAAATGGTAATAAGCAATTAAGAGACGAGTTGTTAAAAGTTACACCTCTGAAACATGCAAAATACCACTTAGAATAATTCAAAACAGCTATTTTGCTTTTTTTCTAACTCAAGCATTCTCAATGTGCACAATAGCTGAGGAGCAAGAAGAGCGTGTCGAATGAGGAACAAATACTAGAAGCAATCACATGCAGAGTTTTGACAGATGTGCAAAATAAAAGAATAAACCTCCTTTCTCTGCGCCAGAGCAACTCCCTGCATAACAACGGTAAGTAAAGCACTTTTGACAGAAATGCCGAGCCTTATTTTCTTTTTTTACTAACGTTAATACTTTCAGTGAATTAGAAAATATTAACTCCATTACATTCTAAAATTAAAGGGCAAAATCTACCTTTAAGTTATTTCTGAATCTTAATTTTCAGATGGCGTTTTGGTTTTCTCAATTCTCTCAATTTAGTATTGCTCAGTGAGGTTAACACTTATTCTGTGTCTGTAAAAACATCTGACAAGCTGCATAGTGAAGACAGAGTTACAGACCTAGCTAGGAAAGTTATCATCTTGAAAAAGAAGCCTCTGGTTACCACAGATCTTTACTACACAGTACAAAGCACCATTTTTATTGAATGTGGCACCTACATTTTTCACAAGTAATTAAATTAAAGCACAGCTTTAACATAAAAAAAAAACCCCTTTAAGCATACATTACACATAACACCCCAAGAATGTTCTCTTCCATCATTAGCTATACCTATATATGGCAGCAGAACCTAGTCAAGGCCTTATGTATACAGTATTTATATCTTAGGGTTACCACGCTGTGTGTCTGATAGACCAGAGGGCAAATTCTGAAGTTACAGGTCTATATGCAGCGAAAAAGCCATAGCAAGTTAGGACACTTTGACCACGTTTGATAATTGTTAGTTTAAGTCATAAACCACAGACTTGCATGATTTTGCTTGTACTCAAAATCATCATGGATCACAGGAAATAAAAGGAATCAAATCAAAATTTTCTAATCACTATAACATGCTTCTTTTTACTAGAATTAATACAAGACTTTTTAAACAAAATTCAGTGAAATTAGGTACTGCACAGAAAAATTAGGAAATTCTTAAAATGTGGCTTGTGCCTACATATAGGAAAAGCTTTTTCTCTCATTTTCAGTTATATATCAATTTGAAGTTTCTGCTACTAAATAACACAAATTAAACTGAAACAAAAATCAAGAAGCAAGGGCTCTTTCTGAAGATGCAACCTAGCGCTTCCAAAGTATTTAATAAGGAAACTGTTCCCTTAGTTTCAATGCAGCAAAATATGGTAAGTTTAGAAATAAAGTTAATACCTTGCAAAGACCCGCACATAAGACAGCTATGTGAATTTAACAATAAAAGAACAGCTGCATCTTCTGTTTCATATTCTCCCATATTCAATTTTCCCTCTGTATTTTAATAGAGAAAAAGGATGTGACCTTGCTCTGAAACATACCTCTTTCAGAAACTCTTCAAACTGCTCATCTAATTCTTCTTTTGAAAATCGATGAGCCATAGTCTGCAAGTGCGTGTTGCCTTCCAAACACCTGAGTTTAAAAACTAAGATTTAAAATAAAGTTAATTAAAAGCATTCTGAAATTAGAGGTAGCCTAGTGATTTGCTGCTTTCACAGAAAGCTGTAAACAAAACCAAAACAAAACAAACTTGAGAGGTGCCAAACATAATTTCTCCCACCCGTAATCTATTTACTGAATGAGACAATGCAAACACACCTGGATTACTAAAATCCTTATAATCAAAGTATTAATTTCCAAAACAACAGTTTAATCATTAGACTTTGAAGAATAAAGAAAATGATTCTTTTCATGATCTTACATTTTTCTTCAAAGGACAGCTCTCTAAGCTATCCACAATCAAGCATTTTGTCAATGTTCCTAAAATAATCCACTGTAGTAACACTTCCCATCCATTTTAAGGGCCTTTAATTCCTTTCTATGTTTCTTCTCCAAAACTGGAGATATCTGACATTGTTAGGATTTGTTTTGTCATCTCCGCTGTGCTTAGGACTCAGTAAACAGTAAATACACCTTTTAAGATTAGAAGATGACATCTGTGTTGACCTGCCCCAACAAAGAAAGCTAGTGGCACTTGCCCCCACCCACTCCCAAAAGTCTGTGATGACTTCTCAGGTAAAAAATATACCCCACACTCAAAATGCTACGAAGCTTTCGTATATAACACTGCTCGACACATAGGGCTACCTTCAAAAATGGCATATGTACAGCAGCATTAAACTACCCTAGCATCTTCCAGGCTGAGAAGCGCTATGCAAACATAAAAGGGCTAAACATTTGCAGAAATGCTTTTGCCATTAAATAAAACTTCTTCTAATACGAAGCCCTCTCAGTACACAGGACTGTTACCTACCTAGTAAACCAATTGTGACAGGTGAGTTGTGACAACTGCTTTCTGCTTTCACTCCTCATTCATCAACAGACCTCCCAACACTTTTGCTTTGGCATGAAGAAAAAAAAATAGAAAAGGAAAAGAAGTTATTGCAGACTGTCCAGACTTTGAACTGAGTAAGACCATCCTTATGTCCTTACGTAAGCACTTGGATAGTATCTTTGAAAACAAGGTAAGAAGATTGCTACCTCTCACAACAGACATAATCCAGTATCCTTTTATACTTTTACATCAAAGAATACGAGATGCTAATGTTTTAGATGTTTTAACAGTTTATTAGCTGCGCCAACTACTTCAGCAAGCAGTGAATACTTAATTGCAGCCTTGCCAAAAAAATAAACCAACTCTTTTATGTTATCTGTACTTCTGTCTACCTTGTAATTACAGCTTTTACAAAATCACGTAAAACTTTATTCTGCAGAAGGGCAACAAGTACATCAATTTCCGTGAGAGATTACAGACAAACATTACCCTTGGCAAATAAATTCTAC